>NC_068294.1:17382091-17523382 GCF_025860055.1 Xyrauchen texanus
TGCAGTTTGCGTATCGTCCAAACCGTTCAACGGACGAATCCATCGCCACAACCCTCCATCTGGCCCTCACCCATCTAGACAATAAGGACTCATACGTTCGAATGCTGTTCATAGATTTCAGCTCAGCATTCAACACAATCATTCCCCAGCACCTGATTGGAAAGCTGAACCTGCTGGGCCTGGACACCTCCCTCTGCAACTGGATCCTGGACTTCCTGACTGGGAGACCTCAGTCAGTCCGGATCGGGAACAGCATCTCCACCACCACCACACTGAGCACTGGGGCCCCCCAGGGCTGTGTGTTCAGTCCACTGCTGTTCACTTTGCTGACGATTGTGCAGCAATGCACAGTTCGAACCACATCATCAAGTTCGCCGATGACACGACCATGGTGGGTCTCATCAGCAAGAACGACGAGTCAGCATACAGAGAGGAGGTGCAGCGGCTGACGAACTGGTGTAGAGCCAACAACCTGTCCCTGAATGTCGACAAAACAAAAGAGATGGTTGTTGACTTTAGGAGAGCACAAGGTGAACACACTCCGCTGAACATCGACGGCTCCTCTGTGGAGATCGTCAAGAGCACCAAATTCCTTGGTGTTCACCTGGCGGAGAACCTCACCTGGTCCCTCAACACCAGCTCTATCACCAAGAAAGCCCAGCAGCGTCTCTACTTTCTTCGAAGGCTGAGGAAAGCACATCTCCCACCCCCCATCCTCACTACATTTTATAGAGGGACTATTGAGAGCATCCTGAGCAGCTGCATCACTGCCTGGTTTGGGACTTGCACCGTTGCGGACCGCAAAGCCCTGCAGAGGATAGTGAGGACAGCTGAGAAAATCATTGGGGTCTCTCTTCCCTCCATCAAAGACATTTACAAAAAACACTGTATCCGCAAAGCAACCAGCATTGTGGACGACCCTACACACCCCTCACACAAACTCTTTACCCTCCTGCCGTCTGGCAAGTGGTACCGAAGCATTCGGGCCCTCACGGCCAGACTGTGTAACAGCTTCTTCCCCCAAGCCATCAGACTCCTCAATACTCAGAGACTGGTTTGACACACACACACACACACACACACACGTGTCCTGAGTTGCACTTTAATTACTGTCACTTTATAACTGTCTGCTACCTCAATAACTGCTATGTGCATAGAACATTATCTCATAGTATGTTATGTTTACTGTTAGAAATAAAAGTCTTCTAAACGATAGCAGTGCCTTTTCTCTCCGTCTTTTATTGAGTTGTGAATGAATCAGTACAAAGCATCCAACGTTGGGGAGCGAATTCAAAGTAGCTCAACTCAGCTCATATAGCGTACAAATATATATATTGCAATATTGGATGGGAGTTTACAGGACTATCCAATAAGAACAAACATTACCTCATAACAGATAACAATTCCATATGACAGACTCCTTCGAATCCTTGAGAGCCCAAAACCTATATGAAAAGGCTGCTCTCTACGAGAGCCTGATGGACCATGCCATAGACAATCGTATAAAGTACACACACTAATACAATGTACACAAACAGTCGATGTATGCTCAGACAGAGTGAGGAGGGGGCCTCCACAGCTCCATCTCAATATGAAACAGATGTTTGATAATGCATACAGAAAGGAATGCAACTCCAATTGGTATTAAAGAAGATAAGTAATTGTTTCCAACTTGTTATCCAATCTCCAAACCCACTCCTATCATCCACTTCTCTTCTCTGTAATTCATCAACAATTTTTGTCATATTATTTATACCCTCAGCTATGATATGCCATCTTCATCATTTTCTGGTATATATGTACAACAAGAAATTCCAACGATCACACAGACCCCTCCCCTCGCAGCTGTAAGTTGATCTAAGACTAAACGGTTCTGCAAAGCAGTCAAGCGAAGTGCTCGAAGTTCTTCTTTGACCCCAACTAAGGTGTCACTGGTAGTTTTAATAAAAGAAATCAATTAATATCTTGTAACTTCTACTTCAATTCGAATACTACCAATTCCAATTGATGGAAATATACTCTCAAAGAATTTTTCCGTACCAGTCCATAACCGGTATTCTTTTGGAACTGGGTTGTCTCTTCCCAAACTACTTGTCGAACTGTGGTCAGAGAGGGAGCGTGTGTTTCGTTGGTTCATCACATCATCCTTCTTGTGTGGTCTAATAATCATAGAATATTCTTCTAAAGTTACCAAAGCACATCGTCCACTCCAATTAAATGGTAACGAGGTATAAACCACGTGTCCACATAACCAAAACCAATCTTTCAAAGTTCTTGTTCCTTTTGCAGATGGAACATACCTATTACAGTTTTTACCGGTGTATAGTCCACAATACTCATCACATAACTCTCGAAGCTCTGGGTTTGCTTTGGCATAGGAACTCATAGCTGTGATCGGAAGAGGAGATCCTTTTAACTCTTTCCCCGCCAAACACAGAATTTTCCGTGTTTTATGAAAAAACGCTTCCCCGCCAAACACGGAATTTTCCGGGTTTCCGTGTTTTAGGTGTTATACGGTAAGGAAGACTCCTGCGCATGTTTTGAAAGAGTATGCAACTCTTTGATCAAAGAAACAGACTGCAATCATCTCAAACATGAAGAAGTGGAGTATGAGAAGCTCAAAATATCAGACATAAACATGCCTTTTTCTCAGCTTTTTGTCTGAAATGTTGTTTTTTGACAAAACCTACCTCTGTTCAAGTCGGAATAAAAAAAGAACAAATTAAGATAAAATAAAATCGTTTTTTTTGCCTAAAAGCAGAGGCCCAGATATATAGCATCTTCATATATTCATGGAAGAAAATATTCTGCGGGCCATTAAAATTTAGCAAAAATCATCCAAAACCCTGGTGGTGGCTGGCAACTTTTTTTAAAAAACGCTGGCGGGGAAAGAGTTAAACATGCTTCCAAGTCAAAGTTTCCTTCCCCAGTCAAACAACTAACACAACAGGCAGTGTTTCTTACTTCACAACGGCGATATATTTGATTACATTTACTATCAGGAATGGAACCCAATGTTGAGGCTCCTACTCTTCTTTCTATACATAGCAATGAGTCAGGAATGGGACCTACAGTTGCCACTTTAGCATGCACTTGTACTGCAACTGTCAGTGCCCTGTTATCAAGACAAGTCCAATTCCCTGTTGAATTTTGAGGTGCAATGAATCCCACAGTACTAAGTAAAGGACAGAACAGATCTTCATCTGTCTCTGGTGATTTAACACTTACGCGAGGTCCTGAAGCACTTTGTGGCATTTTCGTACAAACATAACAGTCACTCTTTTTTCCTGTAGACTTAGCAGTGAAATTGACTAATCTCCACCACATATTGGAGGCAAATGAATGTGGTTCATTTTCATGGCTCAGCCAAGTTTCGTTCCCACTGCTAACAAGTGCTTGTGTATAAATGAGTATATTTATTAGCACAATCAGGTGTAATAGCGACTGTGCGGACATGGCTTAATTGTCTCGTTAATATTTTATTGTTAACTTCAATCAACAATCTTGTTCTTCGTCTACTTCTCTTCCTCGTCCTCCCCAGGTCCTTCTAATTCACAGATTCCCGGATGGGCACTGGCGCTGCGTGTTCAGCTCCTCCAGTGCTTTCACCGTTCACCTCGAATTAGTAAGGCCCTCCTCTGGAGCAAGCGTCACGCGGCTTGCGTGGATCCACTGTGGTTGAGGATCAGTCAGAACACCCGTCCTTGTCACAGCGATCACCATGGCCGGCCCCAGATAATTCGGTTCTCCAAGTTTCGTAGGTTTCAGACACCTAATCAACATTGATTGTCCTGGAACGAAAGGATGAGTTGGCCCTTCTGATGGAAGAGGGAGAGAGAGAAACATCACCATTTATGCCATTTAACGTTCTAACTAGGGAATCCACATAATCCGTGATGATCACCTCCGTGTCACCTGTGGAGAGATTGCCAGCGCGACCTCTGACCCAAGGGGTCGGGAAAGGTCTACCCATGAGAATTTCAAAGGGAGACATTTTTGTAGTGGCTGACGGAGACATTCTCATTTCCGTCAGTACAGCAGGCAATAAATCAACCCAATTTCTGCCCGTATCTAAGCACGCTTTATTAAGACGTTCTTTTATCGTTTTGTTCAAACATTCCACGTTTGACGAAGATTGAGGATGATACGGGATATGAAAATGCCAATTAATACTAAGTTCTTTAGCTAATAATTGTGTTACTTTAGAGGCAAATGGAGTTCCATTGTCGCTTGCTATAACAGTTTGAATACCGAAACGCGGTATAATTTCTTTGGCAAGAACCTTCACTACCGTCTTTGCGTCTTCTTTTCCACACGGAAAAGCCTCAGGCCACTTAGTAAATCGATCAATAATCACGAGCAAATACTTGTGATTTCCACATGGAGGCATGTGTGTAAAATCGATCTGTAAATATTGGAAAGGAAGTTCAGGATGCGGTAAAGCAGGCCTTGTGCCTGTTTGTTTGCGCACACACCAGGCAAGCATCCAATATCAACAAAGTATTTCTTCGAACGTTTGCAATGCAGTATGATTGATTCAAATTTTGTATCACTTTTTCTTTTGACACATGTGATACACCATGATAATGCCTACACAGCATTACAACAGTAGATGCTGGTAGCGCGATTCTACCTTGTTTATCTCTTAAAATACCAACTTGATCTGGTTTTACTTCATTAGCTGCCCAATGAGTCAAATCATGTTGAGTAGGATTCGCTTGTAAGATTTTAACATCCAAATCATTAATCAATGATGAATTCATCATCGGCACTTCATTCTTTTGTTCATTTACATGCAGACTACGTATTGCTTCTTTTGCTGCCCATTTCGCTACTTCATCCACAAATCTGTTAACCTTTGGCCTCGTCAGATTCACCTGTTTTATGACCAGCTACTTTAATTACAGCAAGCTTCAATGGTTGCTGTGCTGCACTAATCAGCTCGGCCACAATGTTGTGATGCGAAATTGGTTTTCCTTCGGAGGTTTTGAAATTTCTTTCCTCCCACAATTTAGCAAAATCATGGACTACGCCATACGCATATTTGGAGTCAGTATATATGTTGATACACTGACCTTTTGCCAATTGACAAGCTCTTGTTAAAGCAATCAGTTCTGCGACTTGTGCTGATTTATGTGGCAGTGAATACACTTCAATTACTTTATTAGGCAATTCAACGATAGCATAACCACACAAATATGTACTGTCGTTTGGCTTAAAGCAGGATCCATCAATATACCAATGGATTCCCTCCTCCAGGACAGACGTGGAAACGTCTGGCCTGCAAGCAGTCGAAATTTGGATCCTGTTCAGGCAGTCGTGGTCGTCGCTCTCAAATTCACCTTGTGTCAGCAACCTATGCAAATGTACAGTAGGGCCATGAATAACAGAAGTTACTTTCAACGTTACATTAGCAGTAGCTAACAATATAGCCTCATAGCCAGAACGGCGTTGGGCAGTCATGTGTTGAGTCGAAATATTATGCATAATGGCTCCTACCTGATGAGAAACATGTACAATGAGAGGATGTCACAAAACAACCTTTTCAGCATCCTGTATCATGATTGCTGTGGCATCATTTTCTCTGCACCCATTGAAGTTTGTCTCTAGATGCCTAGAAACCAGCCTCTGAAAGAACATTGCAAACAATCTTTGAGGCAGCAGCACACATGTCCTCAGAGGCACCAGTGACAAGAATGTCGTCAGCATATTGGAGCAGACAGGTGTCTGGAGGAAGCTTGACATCTTTCAGTGTATCGTGCACTACAGCGGAGAAAACAGCCGGAGAATCTCTGAACCCTTGAGGGAGACGTGTCCAACTGTATTGACAATTCTGAAAACAAAATGCAAATAGTGGCTGAGTATCACGATGAACAGGAATACTGAAAAATGCGGAGCTTAAATCAATAACAGAATAAAATGTAAGTTCTGAAGGAAAAGAATTAATTATAGCCTGAACTTCTGGTACAATAGGAGCAAGTGGTTTGATCAAATCATTAATTTTTCTCAGGTCTTGCGTTAAACGGCAAGTACCATTAGCTTTTTTAATTGGATTGATTGGTGTATTATAAGGTGAATGAGTTCGAACCAGAATGCCTTGTTCCAAAAATCGAGCAATGAGAGGTTTAAGCCCCTCCTCTTTGTCCTTCGAAAGCGGGTATTGTTTCTGAAACACAGGCTTAGTATTTATCAAATTCGCCCTGTAGGGCTGGATATCTATTAACCCTACGTCATCCTTGTGTTCCACCCACAATTGAGGGTTGACTCCCGAAATTTCTGGTAGCAGCACAGTTGCAGACGAATCTTCAACAAGAGCACTTCCTGTGTCGGTTGTAATGGAAAAAACTGAAGGAAACAGAAGTGTCAAAGAGTTAGAATCAAAATTCAATTTCATACCAAGTTTATGCATCAAGTCTCTACCTAAAAGGCAGAATGGTGAATTCGGTATGATTGCAAAAGCATGCATTTTAAACAAAGTCGGTACATCCTTAGAAGTAATTGGTAAGGTGGGCGTCAATTCGCATTTCACAGGAACATTATTAATCCCTATAGAACTAATTTTCTTTCCCGTGATGGAGCCTGAGTACACATCGGAAGATAACGAGGACACCGAAGCGCCGCTATCGATTAAAAAAATGTATGGTTTATGGTCAACATTTAATTCAAGGAATGGCAAAACATTTGATTTATTTGGATATAGCATCGAAAGTAGTGAAAATTCAGACTATTTGCTCTCGCACCGTCAGGCGCGATTCCATTCAGTTGGATATCTCCCTGAATCAGTTACACTCTGTCTCTGAGTAGGAGAAAATGAAGGAGGGGGTCTTGTGTCATAGCCATTTGAGCGTTTACGCATCTGGTTTCTATTTGGCTGTTGCTCAGTTCTTTGTCTGCAAGACTTTGCAAGATGTCCTGAGCGACCGCAGCAGTAGCATTTAACAGGCTTTTTTGTGTGAAAGAACGGACGTTTCTGAGCCGCATCAACCTGTAACATAATTAGAGTTTTTCCTTTGGAGGAAGCAAAGGCTCCAGCAGAGGAAAGCTCCGTGAACGCTTGTCAAGGTCATCAATTGACATCGTTAAAAAATTATTCGTGGTGATAGCTATAACATCAGCAAGAGGCAACGGGTGAACCTTAAATTCTACTGCAGTTTCCACGAACGGAAATGCAGTCACAGCCTTCAAATCAGGATACAGTGTATTTTTCAGGGGCTCACACGCTAAAGGAGCCTGAAGATATTCATAACTCAAAAAAGTTTTGTTTTTCTCCTCAGGCTGTGAGACTGACTGAGTAACACTCACCACTGTCAGACTGTGCTCTGAGATCAGCCCGCGGGGTAGAAAATTTACGATCTTTTTTATTTTTTCCAGCAGCTTTATCTATGTCAGGTCCGCGATCCCAGTACTTTTTCATCATTTCCCAAGTTTTATAGGATTGTTTCATATAATCAAAGTCCCATTCTGGATCACCCCAATTTCCATAAATCATGTCTTTCGCTGCAGTCATGTCTGTATCTTTAAACGATCCTTGACGGGGAAATGCATCTAATTGTATTTTGTCCTCTGACCAGCCAGCTAAATTTGATAGATAAGGTTCCGTAAAAAAGGCTTGATTATTTCTGTCCATAAAATCTTTCAGAGATTCATTAAATAAAGGTGGATTTATTTTATTTCCCATTTTTGAAACCACACAAAAATGTTCTCCTCTAAACCAAAATAAACAAAATTCAAATAATCAAAATAGAAAACAAAGAAGAAAAATTCTGCAGTGTCAATTGTTAGTAAAGCATTTTAGTCAAGGAAGCAAAGAAAGAAGAAGAATAGAGAAAGAGGAAAAAGAGAAGAAAAAAAAAATCAAAAATCAAAATAAACTGTGCATTGATTCACTCACAAACCCCAAAATATCTCGCAACAATCCTTCTTACAAAAGTAAGGAAATCACACAACGAAGAAAATTGATCACGTTTTCTTTACGTTCGTCCCGTAGTTTATCAAAAACTTACGAGGTTACTCACAACAAAAAAGAGGGAATTCGTGTCTCTTTTTATGTTCTTCCCGCATCTCATTAGAAACACGAGGATAACCTTCCCGCATTTATTAAAAATACGAGGAGACCGTACCCTATATAACGACAAATAAACTTGATCATGTCCTTTATCGCTCTTCCCGCATTAATTAAAACACGGGGAGTCATCAATCTCTGATGACCTATACGGTCTTTCAATAACGCAATACGGCACTATCATAACATTATAGTCATATAGGCTACTTTAAAATTATTTCTCAGCAAACAGTAAGAATCAACCCCTCATTAAAAAGAAATTTAGATTTGATTCTTACCATTTGGAGAATCCCGGTGGACGAGCCCCCAATTGTTAGAAATAAAAGTCTTCTAAATGATAGTAGTGCCTTTTCTCTCCGTCTTTTATTGAGTCGTGAATGAATCAGTACAAAGCATCCAACGTTTCAATGAGTGAATTCAAAGTAGCTCAACTCAGCTCATATAGCGTACAAATATATATATATTGCAATATTGGAGGGGAGTTTACAGGACTATCCAATAAGAACAAACATTACCTCATACAGATAACAATTCCATATGACAGACTCCTTCGAATCCTTGAGAGCCCAAAACCTATATGAAAAGGCTGCTCTCTACGAGAGCCTGATGGACCATGCCATAGACAATCGTATAAAGTACACACACTAATACAATGTACACAAACAGTCGATGTATGCTCAGACAGAGTGAGGAGGGGGCCTCCACAGCTCCATCTCAATATGAAACAGATGTTTGATAATGCATACAGAAAGGAATGCAGCAACTCAGCATCTCTCTTGGACAGAGCTGAGATGTAGAAATAACATTTCTATTTCTTACATTTACGTTTTTAGAAACTGTCATCTTTTTGTACTACTGTGTACTGGTCGGCGCTGCACTGTGTCTATTGTCATGTTCATTGTCAGAAATTTGTTGTACTGTCCCGTACTTTGCACATGTTTGCACGTGCACTTTATATAGGTATATATAGGTATTTTATTTTGTTGTGTTGTCTCATGTGGTCCTGTGTTGGTCCTTTGTTGTTGTTATGTAGCACCATGGTCCTGGAGGAACGTTGTCTCGTTTTGCTGTGTACTGTACTAACTGTATATGGTTGAAACGACAATAAAAACCACTTGACTTGACTAGTGATCTCCGATCACAATCATTGAGGATATTTTTCCAACCACATTTCTTCTGCAAAGGTGAAGGATCTCCACTATTCTTCCAGGTTTTAATGATGTGTTGGACAGTTCTTAACCAAATTCCAGTGATTTCAGCAATCTCCTTAATTGTTTAATTTGCTTGATGCAGGCCAATAATTTGCCCCTTCTGAAACACAGACCACGGGATTCGTCTTCCGAAACGTTTGATTAAGCAATAAGAAGCTACACACTGCATCGGTGAGGGTTAATATAATTGTTGCCAGCTGAAACATATCAGTAACTGCAATAATGGTCCAATTATAGGCTCTCAAGTATCTGCTTATTTAAATCCAAACAGCGACCTTTTTTTTTTGGCCAGGTAGTGTACGTAAATGAACCGCATGTCGTCCTTCAACACAGGAAATACTCAATACTCTTCTGACAAGTGGTAGTTTTGGTAATGTCATATGTTTGAGACAACATAGAGAGTTTAAATGCAAGAAAGAATTACAAGCAAGCAAAAAACCATTTTTTTATAATAATAATAATAATTTTGAAAGGTGACTCGAGACGTTTTCCTACTGGTGAACTGAAACGCATATTTTCAAGCACAGTCACTCTCTGTAATTCACTGATATCAAAGGCTGAGTCCCACCTGGCAATGCTGTTTGCATTGATTTATTATTGCATGCTGTAAAAATACTTTATCCATATCACTTGGATTAATGTAAATCACTTTTGAAACATGATCAAATGACACATTGCTGTCTGGCTCATCTTACCTGATCAGATATTTAAGTAATATAATGAAAGCTTGTGTGAGCATTTGTGCTTTTAGATAATATTTTCCATCTTATGCAGGTTACACTACATTGTTTAGTGCAAATGAGTTTGTTTTGGTTTGTGGTCTGATCATCATAGTCAATTGATGAAGGATACATATGGGATGCTCCAATGTCCACAACCCATAGGTTGCTTTCACTTCCTCTCACTCTGTTGAACTTATCAAAATCAATGTGTCGGAAGTAAGCAACAAAACCTCTAAACTACGACTGGACTAAAAATTAAAATAAAAAAAGGACCTACAGTATACCTGCCCATCACAACAAACACTTACTCTTAGTTCCTGCAAGACCTCTAAAAACTCAAAAACTGTCAATGCTTCATTCAATATACCCTCATAAGAGAAACATTTGTAAGCACTTCAAGGAATATCTTTTGAAGTGTCTGGAGTGCCTAACTAGGATATTTGAAGCACCTTTAAAGGGGTTCTGCCAGTGTGGCAGCTGATGAACCTCAAATTGTGCCTCAAGTTTAATATCTAAAGTGAGCATGTAATGGATATAATAAAAACTTTTGCTTGCTCTGTAATCACAGATCCAGGCGAATGTTGCATTGACTGAATTTTGTGATGTATTTGAAGACATAGGCTTGTAAATAAAGTAGGTTCAACTATCACAATTATACCCTTGAGTAGGGCACTTAACCCGAATTCACTCCTGGGGACTGTCCCTGTAAAACTGTAAATATAATGTCAGTCTAAGTGTACTTGTGTTTTGAAGGCTTTTGAGTGTCTGTGAAAAATCAAGATTACTATTATGGCCTATGTGATTAGAGTATATTTTTATGTCCCTTTGTTGTGTTATTTCTAATACTATATGCAAATCTAGGCAATTATAAGCAAATCATTGAAGGTATTTAGGTCTGTATGTTTGTGTAATTGTATTCCAAATTTCTGTTTTCAATTTATTTTCTCCTTATACTTTGCGTGGTCTTGCCCTATCCACATCTGCATCTCAGATACTCCCTTCTTTGTTTGTTTTTTCATTAAATTTTATAAAAAATATTTCTTATGCGACACCTGGTAACGTTCCAGTGTATGAAACAATCAGCAACATGATAAAACCTTTAATAATAGTTTAAGAGAGCAGGACATGCATAGGTCGGCCTCTTTCAACCAGGCTCTGTGTTGTGATATTGTTCTATGTCCCTTTGGGATAGAGTCTAATTGTTTATGAACTACATTCTACACTCATAACATCTCATTTGGGACGTGTCTCATGACTTGAGAAATTAAAATATAATAGTGCCTTTAAGAGTATCCGTATATTTTATTTACACATAATGAATTGCTTTGATTTGGTGTTTTCCGAGGAGGGAGTCTCTGATTAAATTTTACATTAATGAATAAAGTTTGCTGTTGACTGCGCCTGTCTGCAGGGATGAGACTGGAACCGCAGCTGAAATGTAATTAATTTCCTCTGTATTTTTGTTTTATTCGTTTGTTCAGTTTCTTTACCCTTCAATAGGGAGAACAAGGGATCTCAGATAGTCTTTAATATTACCCCCACCCACTGTGCAGTGGAAAGCAAAGAGGGAAAGGCCAACAGACAGACAAAGAGAGAAAAGACCCAAAACAATTGTGGGTTACAATAAATTGAAGGAAAATGTTCTCTTCAAAGTCTGTTCTCAGGCAAAAGGATGATGGGATCATGTGTAATGCTATATAAGTCCCATGCTTTCAAAAACTAGATTTTTACTGTCAAACTGTCATGGGTATTGCAAGATGGAATGACCTTCTTGCACCTCACTAATATAGGTTTCAAAACAGTCCTCAGGGTAGGGACCCATATTTCTAATCAAATCTTCTGCAACCCATTGTAAACTATCAATATGTATTTGTGTGCACATGTATATCTCCACAGCATTAACATCAAGACAAGATGTGATCATTTAATGTCATAACCTATCTATCTGACAATCCAGTGTAATTATACCCAGGGCTGATGAGGAGGTGCGAGTATGTTAAGGAGTGGTGGTAGCCCAATGGCTAAGAATCTAGCCTGCAAGCCAAAAGGTTGCAGGTTCAATTTCAAGTAGAAATTTAGAGCGACAACCAGTAAAAAAACCTTCTTTTCACCTATGTGCCCTAGGTCAATGTACTTAATCCCTGGTTGGTCCTGGGGGAAAGTCCCTACCAATTATGCAGTATACATTGCTTTGGATTTTCCAGAACGTACCAATACAGCAATTAAAACACACATCTCATATAGCTGCCTGGTTGTTAATATACTGTTAATGTGATATACTCTTCAAAAGTGGTACTGTTTAGAGTGAAGGGATCTAAAAAATATATATACTCATATATATATATATATATATATAAAATGTGCTTTATACAGTACGTAGCCTACAATTAAAAAAATACACACACACACGTATTTATATTTTAAAGAATTCGTAAATATTGTACATATTTTACATCTATTGTACCTATAAGAGTCTATTCAAACCTAAAAATATGTACGTATATCTATGAAAACTAAAGAAACCAAGGTTATGTTGAGGAAAAGACTGCAACGTCTTGTGCGCAGAGCTATGTGATATGTCATAAGTGCAAAGTCAGTTGGCCTAGCCATGAAGTTTTGGTATTTTCATGTCTTCATAGGCGTTTGTGTGGTGGCAAAATAGCACACATGGAGTAAATGTTCTTGGTCAGGAGCTGTTTAATTCTCAGGTTCTTCTTCGGATATTCCCTGTCAAGAATTGTCAAAGACAGTGAAGTGAAGACAGCCCATTTATAAAAAATTGGTAGTGTAAATGTGCTGTGTGCAATGCATTTGAAGAATGAAAATATTTTCAATATGTGAAATGGGAAAATCCCAGGAGATCAGCAGTTAAACAAATGTCCTGGTTACTATTGTGTCCGATGTTCCTACTGAGGGGAGGACACCGTGGAGACCACACCCTGCCTATAACTCCATGATGTGAAAAGAGCCAGTTCCAGGTCTGTATCGGGGTCTCGGTCACCCTGGGCCTTGGGTTCTTAGAGGCGGGCCATGAGACACGTGGTGTCTGCTTCCTGCGGGTTGCACCATGCCAAGGCCGGCCTACTACCGATGTTGCCACCACAGGGGGATGCAGACAGGGTGCGAAATCTTGAGCTGCTCCGGGGCAGAATGTACTGGATAGAACATATATTGTTATAAAGAGAAAGTTATTTTATCTCGCCAGTCATTTCTATGTATAATAATATGAAACCATTTGTCTGTGATGCAATTTAGCTATTCGCAGTCAGAGAGAGAGAGAGAGAGAGAGAGAGAGAGAGAGATCTCTCTCACGAGGTGCCACAGCGAGCACAACACGAGCCCTGCTTAATGAGTGACAGAACTAAACATTCAAACGTAGCCTGGTTACACTTTAGATCTGTGATATTAGTCTGATTTTATTTTAGATTTCGCCTTCCAAAGATTATAAAAATAATATTTATACATAAGCCGCATTCTGTCTAGCACAACTTCCTTCCATTCACAGCGGTGCACTGACATTTCTCCCTAAAACTCAAACTTAATGTCAGAATCAGCACGATCGGTGATTGTTGTAAAATGCAGTCTAGCTACTGTTGCTAAATTACGGGACGCGTTTAATAATAAAAAGAGCGCAAGAGATACTGTTCCCAAGGCGGCGCGCGCTCCGAAACAGACCGCAACGAGACAAGCAAAGTATAGGCTACTTTGGGTTTCATGTGCGCATCTAAACGATCAAATATACACAAAAATATGTCAAAATGACCTGCTTGGAGATTCAATTAAACACAGTTTATGTCTTAAATGGACATAGTTATGGAAATAGTTGGGAGAAAATATGGTGCATCAGGAGCCTATTAGATCTGCAATCGGTCTTATAAAGGGGAAGCGGCCTAATAAACATGCTGCCGATTGAGCCATTACTGCGAATCTAACAACAAATGGCAAAGAGAAAATCACTTACAGCCCTTGAATGAATAACTTATGCTTTAATAAGCATTAATCTATCAATCTATGATAAACTATGCTGTGTTATTTTACAAGTGATTACTTTATTAGATTTATTTTTAGACCACACCTGAACAGTAATGTTAGTAGACCTTCCTGAAATTAAATCACTGTGCCAATATAATGTTTATCTTTGTGTAATTGTTTATCTATGGTTTATCTTTGTTTAATATATATATATAACAAAAAGAACCGTTAAGAATACCGTTAAAGTACCGGATCAATAAGCAGTATCGGTAAGATAGTAATACCATTAAAACCTTAACGATACCCATCCCTAGTTATGCCTGTGCTTCTCTTGGATGCTCTGAATATTGGATTACGTGTCTGGATTGCCCCTTAATTAAAGCTGCATTTGGATCTCAACCTTCGTGTCTCGGAGCAGTTCGTAACACCTGCTTAGTTTATTTAATATATTTGTTATACATTATTTATACAATATGTTTTTACATTATGCATTTTTAATTTAAGTGTACAAGTGCAGATTGGTCAAGTGTTCAATAAATGTATTTGTTGTGAAATTTTGTCTATTTTTAGTAATTATTTTTGTTACATTTTATCTTTCAAATAAAAGGTTCATATAAGAGGTTAAAAACAAGCACATATCGGCCAAATATCGGGCAAAATAAATCGGCAGCATTTATCGGCCATCGGCCGACCCGGATTTCAAAAGATCGGCATCGGCCTGAAAAAACCCATATCAGTCGACCTCTACCCACAATGGCTTACTGGGATAGTAGAGCGTATTTTTACATAAAAAAGTTACATCACCTTTAAATGATAAAGATTGTTAGTTATTGAAATAGACATGGTTATTACACGTCTTAGCACAATTAGTTTGAGTTTGCACACATACACCAAAAAATACTGTAGAACAAGCATTCCCACTCACGCACACGTGTGTTGCGCTGGCATGAAAATTGCGCTTAGAATTAGTGCTCTCCCGTAAATTGGATAAGATAGCGAATGGTCATTGCACATTCATGAAAACAGAGCCCTTAAATGTACATGTTTGTAAAGATGCTAAAACTTACAATATAGATGTTCCCCTTTCGTAGGAACTCGAGCTGCGAAATCGCATTGGGACATGCCCCGAGTGTAACATGGTCTGAAGCCCTTGTACAATCATGGCAACATATTGGCTGGTGGCGCTTAAGCGACGCCCCAGGGAGTTCAGGTGGATTGGGTTTGGCTTCTTTTAGTGGCGTTGTTTTGGCCATCGCAATTATGGTTTTCAACTCTGCTCTCTCGCCTGTAGGAAATGCCTTTGGAGATTCCAGTCAGAACATATTGTCTCAGGCTCGGGGCAGCATTTGGCACCCCCGGCCGGACTTGTGGAAGTTATGGGTATGGCCCCTCAACGGGGCACTCTTTCGAATAATTGGTTATCCCCCACTCTGGTTGATATGATTCTAAATGCTAGAGCTCCACAAGCTTGTACAAGGGCTTCATACAACGTGACACTCAGGGCGTTTCATAATGCGATTGCACAGCATCTTGTTCCCACTCGGGGAACCATGCTTACGTTTCATGTAACCGAGACATATTTTTTAAAGAATTGACAGCTTTAGAAAAGTACAATACTTACAAATCCAATATAATTTTTTGTGTACAAATATATTTATAATAAATACATAGATTTTTACATTTGTACTATTTTATAGTTATTTTAGATCCCTAACCCACCCCTAAATGTAACAGGCAGATTAATGTACAGTGACAATATTTTTGGTACAATAAATGTATCTATATACATTTTAGAGCCGCTAATCCTACCTCTACCTCTAAACTTAACCTCAAACATGTTTTAACAGTACAAAAAAACAGTAGAGGCAGATATATTTAATCACAATAATTTATTCAGAAAAATAGCACAAGGCAGTACAAAAGTAGTGCTTTCGATGTGCTCCCTTATGGCAAATAATGGCTTTGTGTGAGATAGTGGGTGGATGTTTTGAATTGCTGAAAAATGGTCTCCTTCACAAATCCACTTTGTGAAGACACCTTCATACCTCATTCAAACAAATACATAACAGAATATGGCATGTCGCAATTGGTCAGGAGACATGTGAGCACATTACTGCCGTAAAACCTGTCATGAAATTTCTTAAGGCGGCAATTTTTTAATTATGCAATCAAGGCAGGAGTTGTCACTAGGTTGTTGAATAATTAAATGCTTAATGAATGATTAAACAATTACAGAATTTAAATGTATTTTATAATTTTAAAGTTTAGTTTTGGTTTGGTTAAAGTAGCATAAAAAGTAGAAAAATAAAAATGAGCTGAATGGGCACCAGAAATCACTCAGAACATAATGAAACCATTATGTGTAAAATTAGGTAAATTAATCAACTGTATTAAATGAATGTGATGGCATTGGACATTTAATTAGTCTCACTGATTGTAAATGCAATGAAATTAACTAATTAATTATTAAACTAATTAATTCTATGAATTCAGAAACACGAATTCAATCAATAAAGTTAAAGCGTAAAATGATTGCATTTTTTTATGTAAATACAGAAATATTTTATATTTCTGTGTCACTGCAAACGTAAGCAAATGTATATTTGCTAGATCCACACTTTACGCATGAATACATACAAATTCTTGTGAGATCACGTTGGCCACACAGTTACAGCCTAATGATAACTGAACTTATTCAACCACTTTGAACTGAGTTAAGAAAATTGTGAAACTCGGAAAATGAAGATAACTGGGAGTTAAAAAAGATATTGTTAAAGTTTTTTCTCTGCAGTACAGTTCAGTCCTTTCTGCGTACTTGAGCTCATAAGGAGGTTTTTCACTCAAATCTAATAAACTTTATGGTCAAACATGCACAGGTCTGCATCAAAATCTTGGCAGAGCAGCCTAAATATATTTTCTGCAGGACTTGTTGTGTACCAAGGGCCTTATGCTGCTCCTGACTCTTGGCAAAAGTCTTCATTCTCTTCGCTGTGCTCATAATTCCTTTGGAGAAAGCCTTTTTGTGTGTTTGCATCAGGACGCCCACCCCTTCCTGAAGGAGAAATCTATGGCTGATTAACAAGAATCTGTTTGCAAACAGAGAACACTCTGAAGATGGAGTTGCCACTAAGCACCACAACTGGGGCCTGGCTTAATCTAAATTCCAGCAAAGCTTCAAGGAGGAATATATAACACACACACACATACACATACACACACAAAACGCAACACCTCCGTGAGGTTCTAAACTCTTTCATACACAATAAATTATTCATGACTCAATGAACAGGAGTCAAAGTCAATGATAAATGTGTTGGAGTCAATCATACACACTTCTTTATGTTTCCACCTTCTTTCTAAGCCTACCAGAATGAAGACATAGGGAAAGAGAGGGTGAGAAAGAGAAAGAGAAAAAGAAAGAGAGGGAGAATGGTACGTGCAGGTAGATTAAATATGGAATTCACTGTTATAGACAAGCTCTTCTGGTCATTTTTCAAAGAACTAGTCTTGTACAATTAAAATAGATATACAAATATCAATTTTGTAGATTATGTGGCCTTGCTGTGCAAATGTATTGAAAATGTATACAAATACAGAAGCAGAAAAAGACTGATGTCTGAAATATTATTGGACATTGCATTGATGAAACAGTAAGTCCCTGGAGACTTCAAAGGCTCTTAAAGTGACCAGTAATCAAAGTCCACTCAAAGCAAACATAAGCTTTTTATGTATTTGTTTGTTTTTGTTGGGTTATTTCAGCCTGTGCTTTGAGGATAGGTTTTTACCGTGGCTTGACCACCTCTCCTGGTTCATCCAGAGCTGATTAAAGGAAGAAAGAGGAACTCTTTGATGTTTCTCCTTAAATTCATTTGAAATAAGTTGTTAGGAACAAGATATTGGTAGATACAAATGGTGTTTACAAGCATCAGTGCAGGCCCATCCACCACTGTTATGACTATACTTAACCTATTACAGCTGCTGAAGGAGTTAAGGAGAGTTTCACTTTACAGTGCCTCTCAAAAACAAGTGGAGTCATGAAGATGCCTGTGGCATTACTGATCAGGGGTGCTGTGACGAGGAGGAGGGTGTGGCCAGGCTCTAAGGATGGACGCCTGGCACTGAATCATCCCAATCAGCTGGGAGAGGGATAAAGAGAAGCATGAGACACCAGTTTGAGGGAGAGAGAGAGAGAGATGCTTGTGGAGTTGTGTATGTGTGCGCACGTGCATCAGTGCTTGTGTTGTGTCTGATTAAATGTCTTTGTGATTGTTCATCTGGTTCCCGCCTCCTTTCCGATAAGAAAGATTCCTTTTTGTTACAGGTGCGTTTTCCAGAAGCATTGTTTAACATGTTCGAACTGGGTACTTCACAGGTTCATTACCAAGATATTTGAACGAATTGGTGTTTCCTGAAACCATTGTTCCAACAAATATTCTCAAACAGCATCGCAAATTTGTGTGGTTAGCACTACAGTACTTTACCTGTGGTCAGAAACATAGTTCCTTATTAGTTTGCTGTGTGGACATATTTTCACGAAGCTGAGACTCCTATATCTTTTATTCCATATATATCTTTCATTTAGTCAACACTTTGATTACGTTTACATGAATTTATGAAAATGGCTTATTCCAGAAAGCAGTATTATAAAAAGTCACGTAAATGTGAATACAGCCATTTAAGGGATTAAAGGATGTTAAGAGAAAGCGTTTTATCACATGTGGTTTCTATCGGAGAATGCATGCAGCTTTCCTGTCTTCAGCAGCTTTCTCGCATTAAAAGGCATTCTGCTGTATGTGTAAATGAGCTTGTATAATTTCTAGGGCTGTCAATCGATTAACATTTTTAATCAAATTAATTACATGGTGTCCCGATTAATTAATCGTGATTAATTGCATATACAAATATTTGCTGAGAAAGCCCTTTGTTGTATTAAAAATTTATAAAGTGTTAAATCTAGGATCAATACAATCGTATATAAACTGAGAAAGCAGAGTAGATTGCATTTAGCATTTGAGGTATAGACGATGATTATATCAGCTGTTTAAATAGAGTTTTCCAGCAAGTGATTCCTGCCAGTCCTATTCTCTCTATTGTAAGTTAAATGAGTCAGATTACTGAGACTCTCACCCTTTGTCTTTAATGGCTCTTGGAACCCCAGCCCCTGTCATTGAATAGTTAGGCTGATTGGATTAGCATCTATGCATTTGAATAATTATGCTGATTGGATTAGGATTGGTAACACTCTAGAGTCTAGGGCGGGTTCCTAAACCTGTATACTTAATTTGCATGCTTTGTTTAAGGTCATCACCTAGGTGCTTTGTCTCCATTTCTAAGCACTGCCCTCTAAATGTATATAAACTACAGTGTAAAGTGCCCTTGCTCAGACTTGATGACTGCAGCTACCGACAGCTCGTTTTCTTAATAAGGAATCCTGCTGAAGATACAACCAAGTCTCCTGTTCTTCGCTTCTGAGTTTCCAACACCAACATATAACAATAATATATATATATGTATATATAAAAATTACATTCTTGTGGCAGAAGTGTTCATCATTGATAAGACAACACAAAAAGCAGTTTTAGAATACAATTATTGAATTATACCATATTATTGAACATAAGCCAATCATTGGCACACAGTTCACAGCAATCCATTTCACAAGTGAATTTGTCAATCAGTTGAAGATTTATTATGAGGGCTTGTTTAAGGACCCATCAATGTACACCAGTGTCAGACTTTAAACACTGTTTAAATGATCAAAACTGTGGAAACCAAATAAAACGTCTTTATAAAGCAAATTAAAACAAGTTAAAATAGAGGTACGTACAAACAAACAAAATTTTCTCCAAAATACTACAGCGTGGACACATTCCCAAAAAAGGTGAGGGACAGATTCATCTACAGCATTACAGAAGGAGCAATGTGGATCTATTTCAGGGAGCATGTTTCTTAAATAAAGATTGACTAGGTAAAAACGGTGTAACAGTTTAAAGGACACCTCCTTAACCTTGTTGGTAATTAAATATTTGTGAGATAAAGACCATACGACCTGCTTCAGACATGCTCGTGTTGCGTCTCGGGTGTTGCATCATAAAAATAAAATAGTTAGGTCACTGTGTCAAGTTAAATATAGTTTAATACTCAATCTTTAAACATATCTTCAGATCCCTTAGTTCGCATTTGCGCTCCTTCAAGTGTTTTGAATGCAAGAACGTAACATATGCTTGTGTTTTTGTCTACTGAAGTGTTTTCTTCACTGTATAACTGTGTTGCTCATACAGCTGAAGTTTCACTTACTGCCCTCTGGAGTAAACCGTTTGTACTACAAGCTTGCATTACTCCGGTATTTCTCAGGAAAGCATTGCGATTAATTGCGTAAATTTTTTTAATGCATTATTTTTTGTAAAATTAATCGCACATTATTAATGCGTTAAATCGACAGCCCTAATAATTTCATATTCGCGGAAGTTATTACGTTATCCACTGCATAATGTCATTAGTGACAGCTCTATTTTGTTGAACCAATGTGGTTCGAACAATAGATTTGCAACATACGTAGTTAGTACAGTTTTGGGATAACAGTTTTACTAGCTAATGAATTTCTCAAATGATGCATTGTACTATGGTGGTTAAGCAGTGAGTTACGTTGTTTTACTGTACAGAAACCTGTACTTTAACCTTTGAGTGTGACTGGGTTGTCAGCCATGTATACTTAGTGTTACCACACTAAACTTCAAGGTCTGGTGTCTCCATATAGCTGGGTGTTTCAAGTGGGTGGGCTAGTTGTGGAAATAATTTTAGTTAGTTTATATGCCTGCACCATGGTTCAGCTGGTTGGCCTCCAGTTAGCCCCAGCTGATAGATGTTGCACCTAAAACAAAAAGCATATTTTTCTAATGACGGACATTCAAAAGTTGCAATCAGACAATGTATATAATTATATTCAGTTTATATGACATAAATGTAACATGTCCCATTATATTATAGTAGATGTTTTGCCAGTGGCCATTTTTATTTTATTAAATGTAAAATCTTTCTCTCTCTGCTGCCTTTACCAATTTTGGACAGTCACTAGGAAGGGCTTGGGACTGTGCATTTTCATCTAGTGCCCTAAGTAAATTAGCATTGTCATGACTAGTAACATGGCAGGTAATAGACTAAACAAACTTCCTTTGAGCTAGAACTGATACTGTGTGCTCGCTCGCTCGCTCTCTCGCTCTCTCTCTCTCTATATATATATTTGTAAAATAGTTAAAGGATGGGAAAGGAGGAGGCGAGAACCGGCTTGACGATATAAATCATAGTTTAATGGAAAACTTAAAAGACAACACAAACACACATGACGGACATGTCCGCTAACAATCTCTCTCTCCCGCACAGCCCTCTGCAGTCGACCTTTAAACCTCACGGAGGCATAATTAGCCTAATACGGGACCGGGTGTGTAGGATCACGACCCGGCCCCGCCCTCCGCCCTGCCACATTCCTCCCCCGTTCTCTCAGGCTGGGGAGCCCCCGGCCTGACGTACATCCCCCCCCCTTTCCCTGGGAAACAGAAATGATTAAAATGGGAGGGTACTCCTGTAACAGTGTAGTACCCCCCCAAAAAACTATACAATTTAAAAGAGGATAAAGGCCAACGCAGAGCGACAGTGAGAGAGAGAGAGGAGAGAGAGATGCAAAAAAAAAAAAAAAAAAACTTACTCGCCAGTTCTCAGATACGCCGCAGCTTGTTCCTCGGCCACTCCTCCACCCTTTGTCGGACGACAGCCGCGCCTCTCGGGCGGATCCGAGGCAGTCCTCCAGCTCCTGGCGGACGGAACACCCCGCCGCATTCTCGGGGACTAGAAGGGTCTCCCCGCCCCTGGCAGCGGTTCTCTCGCTCCAGGCGGTCGGCAGTGAGCCCCTCCCGCTCGCGGTCGGTGGTCTTAAACCCGCCGCGTTTCAGCGGCCGGTAGGCGACTCCTCCGCCCCTGGCAGCGGTTCTCTCGCTCCAGGCGGTCGGCTAGGAGCCCCTCCTCCCTCGCGGTCGGCGGCCATCGTCCTCGCTCAGGTGGCTGGGCTCCTCGTCCCCCGGCAGATGGCCGCGGCTGCTCCGTTGGGGTGGATGGTAGTGGCGAGAACTCTACTACGCCGTATCCCTCCTCCTTCCCGGGTTTCAGCACCAATGTAAAATAGTTAAAGGATGGGAAAGGAGGAGGCGAGAACCGGCTTGACGATATAAATCATAGTTTAATGGAAAACTTAAAAGACAACACAAACACACATGACGGACATGTCCGCTAACGATCTCTCTCTCCCGCACAGCCCTCTGCAGTCGACCTTTAAACCTCACGGAGGCATAATTAGCCTAATACAGGACCGGGTGTGTAGGATCACGACCCGGCCCCGCCCTCCGCCCTGCCACAATATTATATACACATACATATACATCAGTAACTTATTATAATTTTTCTCTTGTCAAAGAGTGGTACCCTGAGGATATAATTTAAGGAGTTAAATTATATTATTTAATTTAAATATGAATGAATAAATATTAATTATTAATTATTTCTTAAAGTAAGATTGATCTAATTAACCAGTAGCACCCACATAAACAACTTGAGTTGAGTATACATTCATGGGGAATTACCTTAAGTACCTTGTTCCCGTAGTGACTTTTCAAATGAATATCTGCTAAAAGGGGAATGGAAAGTGATTTAACTTGATAATTTCGGTGACTGGGTTTAAAAAACGAGAGAGATAGAAAACTGTAGCACACATACTCATAGGTACACACACACTTAGGGAATCTCGAAACTGCAGCAATGTTATACTCAGAAGTCATGAATATTAGTTAACATACAGAAACATCACCAGAAAACCTAATAAACACATCATGATCGGTAAACACAATATCCCATGAGTAATGTTCAATTAAAGCATGACAACCAATAAGCTTCAACAATCATGCCAGAAAACAATAGGTTACTAGCGTTACCCCAGTTCTCTGAAACATTGAGTGGAGAAATCCACCTATGGGAAGGCCATCCGTACCTGACCTATACAGAAGCATTCAATTCCACCAAGTCTGGCTAGACAGACAGAAGTGCGTGAGCAATGCCCTGTAAGTATCCTCCCCCTTACCTAATAGCATGTAAGGACATGCACACGCTGCGGTTCCTCGGTAAGTATATTCGCTTCTCGTGCAGCAAGTGGGCAAGCTTGGTGGATCTCTCCACTCATGGGCAAGCTTGGTGGATCTCTCCACTCTATGTTTCAGAGAACCGGGGTTGCACTAGAAACCTATTGTTCTCTTTCATTATCTCGTGTTCGAGATCCACCTATTGAACACATTGACAGCTCCCCAATTGCCCATTAAACTCACAGTGAGGCCCTGCAAGCAGTTATGGGAACAGTCACCTCAAAGAGTTGGTACTTGACACATCCCTTAATCACACACCTAGCAACCCTCAAGCACTCAAGTGAGAACTGTGCACAGGCAGAGCATGAATAACATGGCACAAACATAAAAAGCAGCCGCATATATACAGTGAAGATATCACCCAGGCAGGAATGTAAATGCATGCTTGGTGACATGAATGTGCACAGCCAACAGGCCCAAAACCCCTTTTCCTACCTCTTTATATATAAATAAATATAAAAAGAAAATGAGCTAACGGGGGAGGAGCTATGAAGAACCCATCCCCAAGACAGAATGAGCTATCAGGGTCCTGGTAACATCCAGCCGGTACTAAATGTACTAAAGTATGGGGAGAAGCCCAACTGGTAGCAGAACAGATGTCCTGCAATTAAACTCCCTTAAACATAGTCCAAGAGGTGGCCATGCCCCTCATGGAGTGGGCTCTGAGGCCTCCTGGAGGCTGCAATCCCCTAGATTCATATACCAAAATTCTAGCTTCCACAAGCCAATGTTTGAGGCATTGTTAGGAATGGGATTCCCCGTGTGAGGAGGGTCCCATGAGATGAAGAGCTGATCACTCTTCTGAAAAGCATTGGTCCTAAGCAAGTACGCCCACAGGGCATGGACAGGACACAGATCATTCATCCTCTGATCCTCAGCAGAGGAAAAAGAGGAGGGTGACATGCAGAACGCTCCATTACCTCACATGAGAATTCTGGGAAGCATTTAGTCATAAAGGCCAGGTTGGGCCTAAGGAAAACCTTAATTCAAACAAAGAGAGAATTTAGTGCACGAGGAATGAACAGAGTGTGCATGCAAGTCACTGACACATTCAGCAGATGCTAAAACCATGAGCAAAGCTGTCTTGAAAGACAGCAATTTTAGGGAAATGCTTCCCAGGGGCTCAAAA
Source organism: Xyrauchen texanus (assembly GCF_025860055.1). Classification (NCBI taxonomy): domain Eukaryota; kingdom Metazoa; phylum Chordata; class Actinopteri; order Cypriniformes; family Catostomidae; genus Xyrauchen; species Xyrauchen texanus. Next base: position 17,406,370 of record NC_068294.1, read on the forward strand.
GGCTGCTGAGATAAAGCCTCCATCACCATAGAGAGGTCCCACTCAGGAACAGTTCTCCTAGTAACTGGGAGAGAATGGCGGGCACCCTTCATAAATCTATGAATGAGGCAGTGCTGCCCTGCCGTTGAGCCATCAAACCCAAAATGACATGTAGAAATAGCCACCAGGTAGACCTTAATAGTGGAAAAGACCTGCCCTTATCCATTTGGTCTTTTAAAAAACACAAAATATCAGAGACTGAACACCGATATGATGTGGAACCCTTCAAACACTTGCCACTTACCGTCATATAAGGACCTTGTGGAGGAGGCCCTGACGTTCTGTCTAGTGGCAACCACACATGGGGGGGAACCCTATCGAGCTTAAGTTTGTCCTTTGTTTGTTTGCGAGGTGAAGAGATCTACGGTCGCCTGTCTGAATTTCTCCCACAACATGCCCATTATCTGTAGGGTGGAGTTCCCACTCGTCAGAAGGTCCACGCCCGTTCAAAATACCTGGAACATGGTTCGCATGAAACGACAGGAAGTGCCGCCTGCTCCACACTAAAAGACTGTGAGCTAGAGCATGAAGATTGGGCTGCTGTGCACAAGCGCATTGTTACAGAGCGACAGAGATCATGCAACGGGCTGAAACGGGATAAAACACACTTCTTAAATGCCCTCATTCGCAGAAGGCCCAAAGGCAAAACCTGAATAGATGATTCCATAAGACCCTGTAATCTGAGACAACTGCGAAATTGCACTTTCGCCCCCTCCTTGAATTGTGATAGACAATTCATTAGAGAGTGAATGCGCTCTTGTGAGAGGCGCACACATGGAGATTGAACCCAGCTCCAGACCCAGGAATATAACATTCTGAGCGGGTGTAAAATTGCTCTTGTTCATATTCACTCTGAATCAGAGTGATGTGTGCGAGCACACAGCGAGTGTCTTGCACCACTTTTTCCTTGGAATTGGCTCGATTAACCAATCGTCTATGTATGTGAGGATCTTTAGACCTGTTATTCTCAGCGGCGCTAAGCCCACCTCCGAACATAGACAGAACACCCTCGGACTCAGCAAGATGCCAAAAGTAAGGACTGTGAATTCGTAACATATGCCCTGATAGGCAAAACAAAGACATTTCCTGTGTGGGGGGTAAATGTTGATGTGGAAAAAAGCATCTTTCAGATCGACTGACATGAACTAGTGGTTCTGATGAATTGAGTGTGCGATTGTGCCACGTGTTAACATTCTGACATTGTTTTTCCTCAAATGTTTGTTCAACACTCCGAGACCCAGAAAAGAATGGAGAGAGCTGTCTTTCTTTGGAACTAGGAAATAATGGGAGTAAAACCCCTGATTGCATTGATCTAGGGGTACTACATGAATCGCCCCCTTCTTCTTTCAGAATGTGAGCAGCGCTCTCCTCTATGTGAGAGAAGATACGCTGCCGAAAGTCGGGGGTTTCCTGGCAAACTGGAGTCTGTACCCGTTCATTATGGTTCGAATTACCCACCTAGGAGCAGACACAGCCTGCCAAGCTGTTGTGTGACTCGCAAGTGACCCCACATGAACCGGAGAATGCTCATAGCGGTGTTTATGCCCAATTTGCTCATTTGTGATGCAATAGCACCATCTAGTGGAAAACTTAGGAGTGACATAGAGATTCTCTCTCTGTAACAAATTCATTAGATTTTTTGTGTTTTTTTGTGTGTGTTGGGAAACCTGGGGCCGAAGCCTTTATTGAATGGGTTAGAGAAATGTAATAGTGGTGGTTTAGTGACACTGCTTGTGTACTTTCTCACTGTAAACACCTCCAACAGGGTGGAAACGAGAGAGAAAACCTCCTTTTTTGAACAGGTGAACTAGGAGAGCAGGATAGGAGTCCAGCGGGCTAATGGCCTGAGAACGTGGACTCAAAGCCCCCTGAGGCCATGCATCATGCCGGCCATTTACATTTAGAGTTGGAGGGGTAGATTTGGGGTGTTTTTTGGCCGCAGCTGCGGCAAAAGACATTCTCCCCCAGGGCTTAGCGGAGGGTGGGTTACTCTGCTGAGGAGGTGGTTTATTGCATGGATTTGCCTTACCAGGGTGCTGGAAATGATTCCCCGTGGCAGGAGGATTGGGTGGTTGCACGGGGGGCACCTGGCATGGTGCCGCTTTCCTAGCAAGGCATAATTTAAGTGCTTCGTCCTCTTTTTTCTTGTCGTATCAATGCTGTTGCATAAAGGCGATGGCAGGGCAAAAAAGATCCTTGCAGGCCCTACAGGGGCACCCGTGATGCACTGCTTCTCACTGTAAGGGAGGCCCAACAGATTAAGCTAAAGTGCATGTTCTCCAGCCACTAAGAGAGCCATGGAACACATGCAGGTTTGTATGGTATGACAGGCGTTACGGAGGACAAGGTTGGGTAGGGGTCCCTTTCTCTAGTTGCTGCGCCATGTCGACCAGAAGTTCAGCCTGGTATGCAGAGAGGAGGTAGGAGATGTTGGGGGCCCTGACAGCCAAAGCCTAGGCTTTGTAAGAGGCCTGGGGGATGGAGGCAGAAAAGTGGTCCATTTTGCTGGGGAGAACAGGCTTGGGGGGCCAAGTAGGCCACTTTGAGAGGGATTAAGGTATCCGGCAATAGAAATAAATAACAAGGGCCGTCATATCCTTCACTTCGAGGTCTGTTTGAGGTTGAGCGGGTCTCCCTAACAATGCCTCAAATGCTTAGCTCATGCAGGGTGGACAGGGAGAAGTTGTTTTCTCGAGCCGGGAGGGGGTCCCAGGAGTTTCCCATCATACACGTCCCTCTCTTGTTCAGTGCCACTTTGTAGAGATGGCCATTCGATATTGAGGCGAGTGGCCGCTCACTCACAAACCTCGATGAGGACGGACAGGAGTAAGGCTGCGGGGGCATAGCCTGGGGAGTCATGGACGATGGGATGGCCTCCTCATACTCCAAACCCTCGTGAAGGTCTGCATCGTCCTCGTCACCAGAACAGGCCAGCTCATTTGCGAATGAGGGATCCCCTGAAAAAATGTCCAAATGGTGTGTTGCTTTGATCGGCCCAGCTAAGAGAGACCGCAGTTTTTTGGGCAGTGCCAGGCAGTGGCTACAGTTTTCCGGCCATTCTAGAGTCTCCTCTGCGTGTTTGAGACCCATACAAATGACACATTTGGGTCTCTGGCAGCGATGAGGGCAGCGATAGGTTCCCCCTGGGGGTATCCATAGATTTGAAAAGCGCCATATTAGAGAAAAACTCTGTATAATCCATGGCAAGCAGTCGTGGAGCAGGGGAAGTGGTCAGAGAGAAAGGTGGTCAGTCTGACTGAGATTACAGGAAACAGAAACAGCTAACCTGGCTGAAGCAAGACAGTCACGTCTGGCGAAGGCTGATCTGAATGATGTGTCCTCCTGTAGACAAAATAGTGAAAGTCCAATTCCAATCGAGCTGAGAGAAACAGATGTTACGAGAAGCGAACTGAGGAACAGCAGTGTGTGCAAGTCATTATGCCCTTAGGTAAGGGGGCAGGTCCTTACCGGGCATAGATCACACACCAGACTTGGTGCAATTGAAAGCTTCTGCAGAGGTCAGGTATGGATGCCCTTCCCATAGATGGATCTCAAACACGAGATGATGAAAGAGAACAAATCCAAGCATTATAGCAAGTAAACAACTTACAGCCAAACAGATAACAGTTAACACCCATCCGGAGACTGAAGACCTGCCGATTCTGTTCTATTCTGTGACTGACTAAACCACCATAAGTTCCCAAGCCAACACGCAAGAGACACAGCTGGTCCTTCTTTTCTGAATTTACGGACATGATGTAAACATACAAGGACGAATGACGTAAGCCTGCGTTTTAACACCAAATCCGACATGACAGCTCCAAATAAAAATCATTAACAAAGGCTTAACATAGTGAATCAAGATGAGACAAAAACATGGTTTTAAACACAGTTTTTTTTTATTTAATTTTTTTATGTACTCAATCTATAATTATCTTTTGTTAATTGTAACCAAAAAGATATTTCATGGGACAGCTATTTTGCATAGGACATAATTTTTCTAATTTGCCAGTGTCATTTGTGGGTTGTTCTTTGAAACTTTATGTGAAAGACCAGCATCCAAGTCTACTCCGTTGCAGATGAAACTTGTGTTTGACATGTACTGGTCATTGAAGTAGCCAGTTAAGGAGGGGTCTATTTCTCAAACTACACATGCTAATGTACTTGTCTTCTTGTTTTTGGGCATCTGGGCCATCCAATTCCCTCTTTATCCTGGATAAATCCAGTTTGATTTCTTCTTTCTAGATAGTTTTGTATAGAATAGCCTTAATCTATCAAAAGAACAATAGACTAATGCATTTCTAGAGAAATTAGTTTACTTAGTTTGCCCTTTTAAAGCCGAAATCGCACTTGCAATGTTGCAAGAAATGCAGATATCCTTCAGCAACAGATAGAAGACACTGTATTGTGATGTCCATACTTGATTAAATAGCACAAAAGAAATGTTTCATGAGTACCAAATAAGCACATTAGAATGATTTCATAAAGACATGAAATATCTGGAGTATTGACTGCCAAAAAATGGGGATTAATTTACAAAAATAAATACAATTGAAATAATACTAATAAGAATTGAAATGATGATAATAATAACCTTGGTTTATTTCTTAATTGTTTTACAAACTGTAATGATTAAGTTTTGTTCATGTATTCAAAGTGCAAGGAAACTATTTATACTATTAATAGCCTTTACTTGATCATTACAACACATGACACTTTAAAAGTCTTTTTTATTTTTATTTTTTAAATGCTATAATTGTTTTTCAAAAATGTATCAAAAACCAACATGACCACAAAGATTACATTTCTACAAACGTCATGTCGATCTACTCCTCCCATTTGCTGGTTGTAAGAGTGGATTATTTGAGGTTGCTGGAGGTAGTCATATGCCTTTCTTTCCTTGTTCCATCTCCTAACTGGTAACTCAGAGTAGACCTTTTCCACATTGCTTGCAACAGTGACCACACTGTTATCCCTCCACCTCACCAGTAGCTTTTCTCCTTCAGACAGAACTTCTGTGAAGCCCCTCTGTAACTTTTGGAATTCCTTGAATGGCACATCAAACAACTGGTTTTGCCGCATGGCCCCAGTGCACCCATATCCTCGCTTTGTCATCTCATCAATCAGGGATAATGTGGTGAAAAGGTTGTCATGCGTGAAGTTGCATCCTCCTGGAACACCAGCTTGTTCAGCCAAACCCAGCACTACACTGGGCCCATGACCTAACCCAGTCTCTGGAAGAAGGGTATGCACTCCAGCATAAGGCTCCATGTGGTAGAGGTAACCCCCTGAGGACGCCAGGCTCCAAACCTTATAGCCATAGCGGATTGGTTTTCCCTTTATGAACTGCTTGTACCTGTGGTGCCCATAGTAGGGAATCATACTCTCATCAACTGACAGCCATTTACTGCATGGCAGAATTTTGTATGCGTTGTTGGGCTCCTGGAAGATTGGCCTCACCTTAAAGAAGGGGTCATTGTTGCACTTTGTGTTGTCCACAACATGGATGGAAGCCATAATTTCATCAAATCTGTTTCTTCTCATAGCATTGGAGAAGCTGCTGTTGTGGACATCACCATCTAGTGACCAGAGCAAATGCCGTCGAGGAACAGTACAATATCCAAAGGTGAGGAGCACACCATAGAATACAAGTAGTTCATCCATGCTTAAATTAAGAGGTTTGTATTTGTTCTGAACAGAGTAGAGATTTGACATTTCTATGGTAAGATCTCTCAGAGATGGGAAGTACATTGCTAAAAACACATCCAATGGATTCGGATTTGTTGCTTTTAGACATTGTGCTGCTGTTGGTTCATACACAATGTAGTCAGGCAAATTGCTTTTTGCTGGTTTTTTAGACTTTCTGAAACACCTACTCTTGTTGTACCTTTTAATCAGCTGAGCAGGGGTGCTTTCTGCCAAGGGCACTGGTATGGTGGTAGTAGTAGCATCTGAAGATGGCAATACAGATGATGAAGCAGCTTCAAGTTGTTTTGTACGATTTCTTGTTCGGATTGTTAGTTTTGGTTGGTCGCCGCAGGCAGGTTCAGGGATGTTTTCTGCCAAGGGCACTAGCATGGTGGCAGTGGTAGCATTTGAAGATGGCAATAAATATGATGAAGCAGCTTCAAGTTTTTTTGAGAGATTTCTTGTTTGAATTGTGAGTTTTGGTTGGTCCTCGCATTCAAGTTCAATTTCCTCAAAATGATCAGATCCAAAAAGTTCTGCAGTAGAATTCAAAATTCTTGATGGTATGTGAGCTGAGTCACCAGTAAAATCCATGTCAGATGCATCGCTATCACAGTCACTTTCTATTGCATCCTTCTCTATCTTAGGGACCACTGCTATATTAAAAATTGCAGGCTCTGGATCATCAGTGTCAGGTAAATCCATAACTTGACTTAAAGTCAATCTGAAAGAGAGTTCATAAAAATAACACAGAATTACATATGGGGAACATAGACTCCCTGTGTTATACCACCGGTCACAATTGTAACCGTCTTCATTTATCTGCAGTTTGACAACAGAATAAAGCACGTATTCATTTAAATTCAATGTGTATGTATAGATAACCCTTTCATGATGATATGTGCAAAAAATGTATGAGCTATTCAAAAAGGAACTTAGTATTCTTACCTGTTCTTCCATTAAGATGGCAGCACCAGGAAATAAATGTGTGTGGTCACATGACTAAACAAACCAATCATGTTAGACCTGCCATAAACTCATATAGACATCTTACATTTTCATTATATATGAACATGTGCTTCATAATACGAGTTACTTTTTGATTGCACACTAAAATATGCAAGGAAAAATTGTGGTCACAATTGTGACCAGTGGTATTAAATGGGTTATCCTATTGGCCTAAAACTTACTGACTTTGCTCACACTATCACAACTTCCCCAAAAATATTGATAATGTTTTACATTTTTAATTTTTTACACTTTTTGTGTCCCTGGTCAAAAATGACTGGCCTATAAAAAAAGCTTATAAATCTTTCATTATGCTATATTATCACCAGATATTAAATGAGGTCTTTTCAGGGTAGGATAAAGTTAATTTCTGTGAAAAGAAAGCTTGTAAAATAAAAACATTTCAATATAAAAGTCCTGTTTTTTGTGATCTTTCTCATTTATTTTCAATAGTCTGGATTGGATGGATGGATGAATGAATGTTGGATGCAGTTCAGGGTAAGATAACGTTAATCTCTGTAAAAAAGAAAGCATGCAATACACGAAAGAGTTTGCGTGTGTACGTGAGCATGTGTGTATTTGTATGTGTGTGCAAGTGTGTTAGTGCATATGTGTGTGTATGTGCATAGGTACGAGGCCTTTATGTTTGCAAGCACACATGCACATTTGTGAACATGAACATGATGAACATGCACCTGAACATTCAAATTTTTGATCTCCCCCATTCATTTTCAATGGCTGGTAATTTTTGACAGGGAACACCACAAGTGTGACTGTGCCATTTTGTACAAAATAAAAGCATTTAAAAACAAACTTCCTTTTTAAACATTAAAGCATGCTGGTGTGATAAATAGTACAGAATGTTTTCATATTGTTTAATATTGCCAAAATTATCCACAAACAATTATTGTTTCACTCAAAACTGAGGTGCATAAGCTCAGGTCAATGAGGCCTACAATCAATCATTTCCAAAAAGAAATACAAAACCTGTGCTAATTGAAAGAAAACAAGTTGGCAAAAGATCTAATCCAATATTTGGTGATAATATAGCATAATGAGAGATTTATAAACAATTTTTAATAGGCTAGTCATTTTTGACAGGGAACAATACATTCGGTAATAAATGTAAACACAGCAAGGGTAAAAAAAAAAAAAATAAAAAAAAAAAAATAAAAAAAAAAATCATGGCATGAGGCTGACTTTCAGCACTTCATCGTTCATTTGGAGGATATAATATAGATAAACAAATAAATATATAACATGCATACATGAATAAATATGAACAAAAGAGGATAATAGATAATTAATGTGGCCACACACATACACACAGGATTAATTAATTGAATGGTAGGACTCATTTCCGGACTTGTTGCGATTGTGAAGTTTATTTCCTTTCACGCATGGGGATGTTTTAATAACAGGCTCGATGTGAGCCCTGTTGCATGGCAACTGCCTGCTATCAACATGCAGGCTGTGTTACTGTGGGACCAGGATGACTGGATGGAAGAGTGGGACACAAAGCTGTGCTCCACCAAACAGTGATCAGGTGACATTTGGGGTCAGCAACCTTGCTCTCTCAAAGACCTGACAGGTCAAAAAGCTCTTTGACAAAAAACACAATCACCCAAAGCTGTATATTCACAATACACACCCTTTTATTGTGCTTCTACTGTGCTAAATGGCATATGTGCATTTCAGATTAAGCATGTGTGTATGTGCATGCAGGCCTCTTACCTTCCCTTTACATACACACATGCTTCCATTTTCTGGGTTGTGGTTAGCTGGTGCTCCAGTGAAGTGTTTTAAGTGCTGTTGTGAACTGAATGCAAGAGGTGAGGCCAGCTGGGGTTAATTATTTGCTGCATATTAATGGCCAGCAGTGGCGTTCAGTATAGAGAGCCAATCTCCTTCACACCGCCTCCAAAAATGTGACATTTCTAAAGAGCACAGAGTGACTGAGAAAATTATTTTTTTCCTTCCTTTTATTTTTCATAGCCAGCTTCCTCTCCAAATGCCTGCTCTACAAATTTTTTCACTTGCAAATTGGATAACTTGAGGTCTGATGAACAACTGTTATTTTTGAAAAACTTTTGGACTTTACTACTGTTAGGAATAAATCAAATTATCAACCTGCGGGGCTAAAGCAGTTTTCAATCGCATCAGGGCTTGTTGTCATTTTATTAATTCTTTAAAGTGTATAATATACTTTTTTTCATTTTAGTTTTACTCCTTTGGGAGTGTGGTACTTTTATCTCAACACACAAACATTTCTATTATAGTTAATTGCTTTTATGTGTCTTTTCAAGAATGGTTAATTGCAACATGAAAATAATGTAATTATTTACTCACCATTATGTCGTTCCAAACCTGTATGACTTTATTTGTTCTGTGGTAAATACAAATAGGATTATTTGAATAAATTGTACACAGCTCTATTTTCCCATACAGCCAGCAAAATTCAAATTCATTATGTTCAGTTACTAAACACATGAGATCCTATGGTGTTTTGCTGCTGTGGTATTCAGTCCCCAAAATAAATCCTGTGCCTCTCTGATGCTGAAGTCTTACAATATGAACATACTTCAATTAATATTGTGTAAGCTATATAGTATATGACATATCACATTATATTTATTAATTATGTTTTCATTTTGCAGTAATCTTGGGAAATTCGATACAGAAGCTTTGAAGCTTGTGTAAAAAACAATAACACCTTTCTCGTTGAAGATCTGTATCGGAGATACAATTGTTTTGCAAAAATCACATGATCTGTAATGTCCAACTTTTGTTCAACTGAAGACCATGTGACAGCTTCAGTATCTGGTAAAAAAGAAGTGACAATCCCAGCACGTTTAAACCCAATACAGTCACATAAGCACCTTTAACACCCCTGTTAATAAAATGTATAATAGTTAGTAATTTACTCTCATACATACATCAACAGTGTAACTTCGTAACTCATATCTGAAGCTCTTGCTTGAGCCTTGAGTAACTTGTTCATTTATTTACTTAATTAAGTGAACAAAACAAGAAGCAATTCGCCTGCTAAGCTATCATTCCTACATGAATTCCCTATAAGTTCATCAATTATCCTACTAAGCTAACATATTCAAGATATTATGTGAAGTAGGCTACTTCACATAATTATATTAATTTCATACTATATTGTAAATGCATATGGTAATACTTAACATATAATAGCTTCAACAGGAATTAGTATCAGACACTTAATCAGACATTACCATAGACTGACTATCATAACATAATAAATTGACTGCCGGGGTTCTTATTTTCAATATGTTTTCCAGTTGTTGATAACTTTATTTAGAAATTGCTACCAAATATTTTTTAAATGCTGTTTTGAAGAGAAGTCATGTAAATTTGATTTATTTGATTTAAAATTATTTATTAATGGTAGCATACTGTGATAGGGCAGAGGGCGGGGCCGGGTCGTGATGCTACACACCCGGCCCCTAATCAGGCTAATCAAGCCTCAGAGAGGGATAAAGGCTGACTGGAGACTGCTGTGGGACAGAGAGATATAGATTTAAGGGCAGCTGTCCAACACCGTTGTGTGTTTGTCTTTTTGTTTAGTTTTTCATTAAACTATTATTTAGATCATCAAGCCGGTTCTCACCTCATCCTTTCCATTTAATCCCTTTACACTGGTGCCGAAATCTGGGAAGGAGGAGGAATGTGCCGTTGCAGAGTCCTCACCACTACCATCCACCCCAACGGAGCAGCCGCGGCCATCTGCCGGAGGACAGAGGAGCCGGCCGCCTGGAAGCGGAGGAACAGCCACCGACTGCGAGGGGAGGAGGGGCTCCCAATCAACTGCCTGGAGCGGTTACCGCTGCCAGGGGCGGGGGAGACCCCTACCGTCCACCAAAAACATGGCGGGGCATTCCGTCTGCCAGGGGCCAGATGTCTGCCTTCGATCCTTCTGGGGAGGCATGGCTGTCGTCCATTAGAGGGTGGAGGAGTGGCCAAGGACCAATCTACAGCATATCAGAGAACCGGAGAGTATGTGTTTTTTTTCTCTCTCTCGCTCTCTCTCTCTCTCTCCTCTCTCTCTCTTCCACTGCCGCTCAGTGTTGTCCTTTGTTGTTTTTATTAATTTGGCATGATCTGCGTCATGGTGTGTAGGTGACACATTTTTTTTTGTTTCCCTCCCCTTGTCCCCTCCCTCATCCAGGTAGATGGGGATGAGCTGCTGGCAAATGGGGTGCGCCCCTCCCCAGAGAAAGAGGAAGGGGAATGTATGTTATGGGGGGGACTCCCCGGCCTGAGAGAAAGAGGGAGGAATGTGACAGGGCAGAGGGCGGGGCCAGGTAATGATGCTTGCCCCTAATCAGACTAATCAAGACTCAGAGAGGGATAAAGGCCAATTGGAGACTGCAGTGGGACAGAGAGAGAGATTTACGGGCAGCTGTCTGACACAGCTGTGTGTTTGTCTTTTTGTTAAGTTCATAATTAAAATCTTATTTATATTCTCAAGCCGGTTCTCGCCTCCTCCTTTCCGATAATCCCTTTACACATACTGTTGTAAAACATGCTTTCATATGATGTCATTTTATAAGATTATTAGTCGATAACTTTAGTTTTAGTCACACAAAGCTATTGTTTCAGAAAATTTGGAGTATAACACAAGCTTCATTAATTACTTTATAGTGATTTTTTTTACTTTTTGGAGCTTGACAGATGTGGTCACCAGTGTAACCCGCACACACAAACACAAGACGAGACAGTCACAATGTCGGAGAAAACTGCTTTATTCCAACAAAGCTGGCAACAGTACAAAACAAGGGGCAAATCCAGCGAAGAATGGTCAGGGTGAGCGTTAGGTCAAAAGCCGGAGAATCAAGATATAAACAAGGGGCAATCCGGGAGAGAGTAGTCAAAGGGAGCGTGAGGTCGAACCCGGAGCGAGGAAGTGAGGTCGAGGGGGGCGGAACGAGCGTGCGAGCTTGAGGAGTGAGTGTGTGTGCGACGAAGCGGGGATGGGGCAGAGGAGCGGGGTTCGTGACAACCAGCCACGTACACACTACAAAGTTTTAGGAGTGACAGCCACATTTAAACGCGGGAGTGAATCCCTAAATATTCATTTTATGTGTGTACGATACAGGACTAACTCCTGCAATTGCGATGATGGACAAGTGATAACCACAGCAACGCTGCAGCATCGGTGTGTTTTGTTTATGTGCGTTTAAATGGCTGTTGCTAAACATGCGGTTACACAAAAAACTACAGATGAGAGACAGACTGGAATATATGAATGAGTGAGGACAGTAAAAAAAAAACACCCCACATTAGTGTTTTTTTTTAAAAAATTTTTTTTACATTTGGTTGTCACTATACCTGAATTTTCCAGTAGTTAATTCGGTTCTAGAATGCGATTGTCGCTCCCATATTTTATTGATCTGTGTGTGTACAGAAAAAGATTAATAACAGCTTTAACGGGTTTGATATGGCATTAGGGTGAGAAATAATTAAACATTTTCCTTTTGGGGTGAACTATTCCAAGGATGCCAGTCTACATTTCATAAACTCAATCCTACACCCAAACACCCACAGTCTGTGGATCTGAGAGGAGAGGTTCTGTCTGTAGAGTATATTGGTCATTAACAGAACACTTTGCTGTGATCCCTGGTGGTTCTGCATGTTCATTGTTCAGTCCAGTTTCTTTACTTCTGTTCAAGGTCACTTTTTCTCTCCCTCCCCCACCTGTTTCTCAACTGAATTTCTTCATAATGTATATAAATACCCAAAAGGATTGTTTGATTAAATTCTGGCATTTCTTTGTAACACACATTTCCATTCAAATTGTTTTAATGCTAATGTCTAATGTAACGCAAGTGAGAGAATTGGAATAAATGTGTGCAGCGATTAAGGCATGCTTGTATCATAGTTTCAGTGTAGAAATATATCTTATACATTGGGTATACTTATGCATGCAGAAGACAGAGAAACTTGCATTCTCTTAGCCTTAAGAAAGTATTTATCACTGCTTTATAAACGTCTCTCTAATGAAGTTTGTCAATCATATAGACTGCTAAAAGCAAAATTTCCTAGAAATGTATATGATGAATTGCTGCAATGCCACTGCAGCATACTGGGTATATTAAAGGGGAGTTGTACATTAAAGTTTAAATCACTCGGTAAACACTCCAGGATTATAAAACCAACTCTGGCTGCGTGTGTGTGTATATATATATATATATATATATATATATATATATATATATATATATATATATAGTCAGAGTTGGTATGATGTCAATTACACTGAATAATGTATGCATGGCAATTTCTCCTACAGTGTTTCAGACAGAAGTATTTTGTTTTACTTACAATAATCGTGCAACTTTTAATTTTAAGATACATATTTTTTGTTGTATTAGTTGCATTAAAAATCATAATAAATTAAAAGTCATAGTCGTATGAGATTGAAAATAAATTAGAGTTGTCTCATACAAAATCATAAATCTTTATTCCCATAGAGAAAAATAAATGAACCAGCAAACAAGGTTATTACGGTTTTTCCAAAGTTTAACCCCTAACAGAAACCTAAACCTAACCATAAAATCTAACACAAACCCTAAACCTAAACCATGATTTTAATAGCAACAAAAAGTTTGTCCACCATGGAATAGAGATGAATATTGCTGTTTGGATTGAGACAAGCGAAGCAGGTAATTGTCACGAACACCGGCGAGGGCGCCTCCTCTCCCGGTCTTCGGAGATCGCTCTCGCCCGAGTACTAACCGCCCTTACTCATTTCCCCATTAGCTCACACACCCCGGCTTGATTGTTCCCCAGCTGATGCCCATTACCCCTGTCTATTTAACCGTGCTAGCTTATGTCCTCCTTGCAAAGTCTTGTTTGCCTAGGCCACATTTCTGAGCGTGTTTATTCTTTAGTCTAGTTATCCAGTGTACCGACCTAGTCTGTTTTCCCTCGACCACGTTAGTTTGCCGCCTGCCTTAGCCCTCCCAGCCTGGTTACCGTTCACGATAGTTTGCTGCCTGCCCTGACCCTCTGCCTGTTCTTGTTTCGAGCCTGCCTGTCCTCTTCTAACCCTGTTTGACCGTTTTCTGACCCTGCCTGTACAACCTGTGTTTGCACTTACCTAATAAAGCCGCATATGGATCCCAACCAGCCTGAGTCCTCATTACAGAAGACTTCGCCGCCCATCGATCCAGCGGTAATAGCCCGAATGTCAGAAGAACTCTCCACTCAGGCAAACCTGTTATCCGCCCAACAACATCAGCTGGGGCGTCTCACAGCTGCCATGGAGGAGATTATGCGAACCGTCCAGGCCTCGCACCAACCTACACCGGCACCCGCTCCTGTGCCCACAGCCGAGGCGTCTCCTCCCAATCCAGCTCCCGTACTCGCTCCGAGCTCTCAACCCTCCGCGAACCCGCGACTTGCGCTCCCTAAAAGTATGATGGCACACCCCACAAATGCAGAGGCTTCGTCATGAAATGCTCCATTTTCCTCTCGCAACAACCGGCGCTGTACTCCACTGACGAAAGCAAGATCCTCTTCGTCAGCTCGGTGCTCACGGGCCGAGCTCTCGACTGGGCGACCGCGATCTGGACCAACCAGGGGTTCGGTCAATACACCTATGACTCGTTCATGCAGAGCCTCATTGCAGTCTTCGATCACCCAGAGAGCGGCAAGAGTGCCGGGGAACAGCTACTGGTGCTCCGCCAGGGAAATCGCACGGCTGCGGATTATGCTCTCACCTTCCGTACCCTCGCTACGCAAACCGGCTGGCTTGAGAGCACACTCACGCTCCTCTTCCGACAGGGGCTGAATTCGCATCTCCAGTCGGAACTGGCCTGTCGCGATGAGGGAATTTCCCTGGAACAGTTCATCGCGCTGGCGATTCGCGTGGATAATCTCATCCGCGCTAGACGACCGGTCAGATTGACTCTGCAGCCCGCTCCGGCAACCCAACAGCCCGCTACCGCGGAGCCCATGCAGATCAACCACGCCCATCTGACCACGGAAGAGAGAGAACGCCGCCTCTCCAACCACCTCTGCCTGTATTGTGGCCAAGCCGGACACATTCGCGCCAACTGCCCAACTCGGCCGCCCGAGCCTCAGCGACCCGGGGTGAGTTTGCTGCTCTCTTCCTCTCTTACCGGGGACTGTATAGAAGTGCCTGTCAAGCTCGGTTTTTTATCAGACAGTGTTAGCACTCAGGCCATGATAGATTCCGGCGCAGTGGGTGACTTCATTGATGAGAGTTTTTGCAGACGGCATAACATTCCCCTAACGGTTTGCCTTCCTCCATTGACAGTGGCCGCGTTAGACGGGCGCCCTCTAGGCACCGGTCGAATGAATTACACCACAATCGACGTCCTCCTGCAGGTGGGCGTCCTACACACTGAGACCGTGCGCCTGAACGTCGTCACCTCCCCCCACCATCCAGTAGTTCTCGGTCTCCCCTGGCTCCGCCTCCACGACCCTCGTATCTCCTGGCGAACCAACCAAATCACTCAGTGGGGCACGGCCTGTTCAACCAGATGTCTAAAGACCGTGCTTCCTCCCAGCTTGGGGGCCACCAAGGTTCAGGTGGTGCCCGGTCTTTCCCCTCTCATTCCCAGTGAATATGCTGACCTGGGCGAGGCCTTCAGCAAGGCCAGGGCCTCCCTCCTGCCACCCCACCGGCCTAGTGACTGCACTATAGATTTACTGCCAGGAGCTACACCACCCCGCGGCCGCATCTTTCCCTTGTCTGAACCCGAGCCATGAAGTCCTACATCGAGGAGGAACTAGCCAAGGGATTCATCCGGCCCTCCACCTCCCCGGCGGTAGCCGGATTCTTCTTCGTGGGCAAGAAGGACGGATCTCTCCGCCCTTGTATCGACTACCAGGGTCTTAATGACATCACAGTCAAGTTCCGCTACCCTCTGCCTCTAATCCCTGCAGCCCTGGAACAGCTAAGAACTGCGAAGGTCTACACCAAGCTGGACCTAAGGTGCACCTACAACCTCATTCGCATCCGGGAGGGTGACGAGTGGAAGACCGCCTTTTCTACCACCAGCGGCCACTATGAATATCTGGTCATGCCTTTCGGTTTGTCCAATAGCTTGTCGGTGTTCCAGTCCTTCATCAACGACGTGTTCAGAGACATGCTCAACCGGTGCCTAGTGGTCTACATCGATGACATCCTGATCTACTCTGACTCGATCGAGGAACACGTCAGTCAGGTCAGAACGGTGCTCAAGCGCCTGATCAAACACCAGCTGTACGCCAAAGCCGAGAAATGTGAGTTCCACCTAAGGTCGGTTGCCTTCCTGGGGTATGTTATTAGTCCAGAAGGGGTGGCCATGGACGACAATAAGGTACGGGCCGTTCGGGAGTTGCCCCAACCCACAACGGTGAGGGAGCTTCAACGTTTCCTGGGCTTCGCTAATTTCTATCGCTGGTTCATCAGGAACTTCAGCTCCATCGCCTCACCACTCACCGCCATGGTAAAAGGGGAGAACCAAGCTTCACTGGTCTGCCGATGCCCTCCAAGCCCTAGCCCATCTTAAAGAATGCTTCACTACTGCACCCATCCTGCACCACCCCAACCCTGATGCTCCCTTCATGGTGGAGGTGGACGCTTCTAACACCGGCATAGGAGCCGTACTCTCGCAGCGCCATGGCAATCCACCGAAGCTATTCCCCTGTGCCTTCTACTCACGCAAACTCACCACCTCCAAACAAAACTACGACGTCGGCAACCGCGAGCTCCTGGCCATCAAGGCCGCTCTGGAGGAGTGGCAACACTGGCTGGAGGGAGCCAGACACCCGTTCCAGGTCTTGACCGACCATCGCAACCTTGAATACCTCCGCTCAGCCAAATGCCTCACCCCCCGACAAGCCAGATGGGCCTTATTCTTCACCCGCTTTGACTTTTCCATTTCCTACCTCCCAGGGTCCAAGAACAGCAAGGCCGACTCGCTCTCCCGGCAGCACGAGGCCGAACCTCCGAAACCTTCTGCCGAACCCATTGTTCCCCCCGCGCTCATCCTGTCTCCCGTCCAGTGGGACATCATGGCCGACATAACCCAGGCTCATGTCTCTGTTCCGCCACCTCCCGAGTGTCCACCTGACCGGACATTCATGCCCCCCGACCTCCGGGAGAGAGTACTCCGCTGGGTACATGACGCCCAAACCTCCGGGCACCCAGGCATCACGGCAACTACGCGCCTCCTGAGAAACCGCTTTTGGTGGGAGTCGCTATCTGAGGACGCCTCCGATTTCATGAGGAGGTGTCGGGCGTGCAACTTGGCGAAGTCCTCCAAGCAGCCTCCGGCTGGACTTCTACAGCCTCTACCCACACCTCAGCGCCCCTAGTCTCACATCGTGGTGGACTTCATCACTGACCTGCCCAGCTCCCATGGACACACCACCATACTCACCGTCGTGGGCCGCTTCTCAAAGGCCTGCCGCCTCATACCCCTGCCCAAACTGCCCACCGCCCTAGAAACCGCCGAACATCTGTTCCAATATGTGTTCCGTCTCTACGGACTTCCCGAGGATATTGTCTCGGAACGGGGAACCCAGTTCACTTCCAGGGTTTGGAAGGCCTTCTTCCGCTTGCTAAATGTCAACCTCAGTCTCTCCTCAGGGTACCACCCTCAGTCCAATGGCCAGGCGGAGTGACTCAACCAGGAGGTGACCAGGTTCCTACGCACGTACTGTAACCTCAACCAGTCGGACTGGAGCCGGTTCCTCCCATGGGCCGAGTACGCCCAAAACTCCCTTCTCAAGCCATCCACCAACCTGACCCCCTTTCAGTGCATCCTGGGGTACCAGCCCCCGCTATTTCCCTGGTCTGGAGAACCCTCGAAGGTCCCTGCTGTTAATGACTGGGTTCAACGTAGTGAGGCAGTGTGGAACCAGGCCCACGTCCACCTACAGCGGGCCGTAAACCGCTTCAGGACGCAGGCGGACCGACATCACCGCCCCGGCCCCGACTATGCCCCGGACCAATGGGTTTGGCTCTCCACCCGAGACCTCCGTCTCCACCTACCCTGCAAGAAACTCAGTCCAAGGTTTGTGGGTCCCTTCAAAATCCTTAGTAAAATTAACCCTGTCACTGTTCGCTTGCAACTCCCCTCTAATTACCGTGTTTCTCCTTCCGTCTATGTTTCCCTACTGAAACCGGCCGACGCTCCGAGGGCCGATGAGGAGGCAACCCACGGCCCCCCTCCCTTGGTGGTGGGCGGTGAGGAAGCATTCCTGGTGCGAAGACTGCTCGACTCCAGGCGACGCCGAGGTCAGATCCAGTACCTGGTAGACTGGGAGGGGTACGGCCCGGAGGAGAGATCCTGGGTCGACACCAATGACATCCTCGACCCCAACCTCATCACCGAGTTCCATCGGGCCAACCCGGAGAGACCGGCCCCTCGACCTAGGGGAAGACCTCGGCGTAGGTCTCGTCTTCGCGTCAGGAGCCGCTCACAGGGGGGGGGCTCTGTCACGAACACCGGCGAGGGCGCCTCCTCTCCCGGTCTTCGGAGATCGCTCTCGCCCGAGTACTAACCGCCCTTACTCATTTCCCCATTAGCTCACACAAACCGGCTTGATTGTTCCCCAGCTGATGCCCATTACCCCTGTCTATTTAACTGTGCTAGCTTATGTCCTCCTTGCGAAGTCTTGTTTGCCTAGGCCACATTTCTGAGCGTGTTTATTCTTTAGTCTAGTTATCCAGTGTACCGACCTAGTCTGTTTTCCCTCGACCACGTTAGTTTGCCGCCTGCCTTAGCCCTCCCAGCCTGGTTACCGTTCACGATAGTTTGCTGCCTGCCCTGATCCTCTGCCTGTTCTTGTTTCAAGCCTGCCTGTCCTCTTCTAACCCTGTTTGACCGTTTTCTGACCCTGCCTGTACAACCTGTGTTTGCACTTACCTAATAAAGCCGCATATGGATCCCAACCAGCCTGAGTCCTCGTTACAGTAATTGACATCATTCATTTGTATTGTATAAATAAATATGGAACAAATTTGTTCACAGACATTTTATTTTTTTAACCTTTAAATGCATGGTTATTTTCCCAAACACACATATTCAGGTATTTAGAGAACCAGCACTTGTCAAAAATGAATGTACAAATAGTACATGGCCAGATAGTGTCAACTTTTCAAATTATTTTCAAGACAATTACAAAATAATAATATTAAATTTAGTTTTATATTTTTTTATGTTATCAAAGATAATGCGACAAATCTAGAACATGATTCATTATTTTCACACTGGAATTTCATGAGATGCAACTGGCTGTCAAACACATATTGAGCTATACATGACACATAATTTACACATATGATACACATTAGCTACACCTAATTTACCCTCATATTACACATATGTATTTTCTCAGGAACTTCAGTCTAAATAGATGAACAACATTATTTCAGTAGTACACCCATAAGACAATAGTCTTATCATATTGTTCATGTGTAACACTTCCTATAGTTTACTTCCACAGTTTCTACATCAGCAAGCAATGTCAAATATAAATCAAATCAGTCACTGAAACATTAGCACCACCTTGAGTAAGAAATAAGTATAATATGTATGTATACACACATATAGGATACTGATAATTCACCATTGTTGATTATTCATTGTTGCACAGAAAATCAATGTGATTAAGTGTTTATTTGTATGAATATATAACTCATTTCTCTTGTAATAAACAAAGAAATATCCTGTGATAGTAAACTACATAGATATTAAATCATCTTAAAAATATAATTTATGGAAGTGGTCGTGGCATAGTGGCTAAAGCACAGGGCTGTTAATCAGAAGGTTGCTGGTTCTAACTCCACAGCCACCACCATTGTGTCCTTGAGTAAGACACTTAACTCCAGGTTGCTCCAGGGGGATTGTCCCTGTAATAATTGCACTGTAAGTCGCTTTGGATAAAAGCGTCTGCCAAATGCATAAATGTAATGTAAATGTAAATGTAAGTGTGGAAAAAAGACACTCTTACGTAACTTTTATATACATAAAATTTTGACTTTGTGTGTGTGTGTGTGTGTGTGTGTGTGTGTGTGTGTGTGTGTGTGTGTGTGTGTGTTAAACAATTTATAAGAGACAGATTGAGGAATACTAAAGAGGTTTGGGCACAACTCCAAAAAATGGGTGAGGTACAGGGGGTGAAATGAGATCCCAGGTCTCTAAAGACCAGAGTTATGCATTTAAGTGTTGGATAGGAGGCTAGATAAATGTTATGCTTGCACTGAATCAGTTTTAAATTGTGTTTGTTGATTGGTTGGTATCTAAGGGAACAAGTCATACCTTTTACAATTTCGCCATTTGCAAACAAATTATTATGAGCTGTCATGAGATTATATTGAAAACAGCGTTGTTGAAAAGTATCTTCTCACTTTCTTCTTTCTCTCTACCTCTCAGCCGAATGTCATTACCATTGTGCCATAAATCTTTATTTTTTGCTTCCTCTCCCCTTATTTATTTATTTTCTGCATTCACTGACCTCCAGCAGACAATTTTTCATTCTTCGGTTCTTTAAGACTCGAAAAACTGAGAGCTGGGGAAAACAGTGCATGCAGGACACACACACTCACTCTGCATGTTTGCTCTTTCCCTTCCTGACTGCATCTTTGCATTTGCCATTGTACATCATGAATGAAAGATAAATGATTATGACTGAGGGAGTGTTGTCTCTTTGGTTGGCCCCTGTCTAACCTTCTCTTGCTCTTCCACTCTCTCAGTGAGAGAACTTAGCATATAAATACATTTGACAAGAGTGTGATTTATCTAATTCTATCATAAGAACAAATGTGCACAATAATCTGAATCTTTTTTAATTAATTGGAATAGATGAACCTATATACAAATCAGACTTTCTTGTTATGTAAATATATTTTACTGTATATAATTGAAAAGAGGGGTATTTTTACAGCAAAAGTGATAGCAAATAAAAAATTGTTATTGCAAAATAATGGTGAAAAAATGGGTAATCTAGCACACATATTATTATTATATCTTCAGTTGAACATTATCTGCCTTCATGAATGTAAATTCTTGTCAAATTCATGAGCCGGTAAATACGAATTGATGATGTGAAGGATATGTGATGAATTCAGAATGGTTGTGATCTGGTGAATGTGACCTCTACTGTAAATGCATCACTGCTGTGCCAAATTACAGATTACGTGTATGCTGATGGCTCACCAAAAACATCGATTTACTCTTTAAAACAACCTGTTTACCAAGTTTGTGTGCTAGTTATTTTCCACCATAGCAGAACATCCTGTTTACTTCCATAACCTCCATTCCCCGATGGAGCGAACAAGACGTTGTGTCGATGTAGTGACACTAGGGATCACTCTTGCCTTAGACACCTCTGATCTTTGATAAAAGTCCAATGGGAATTGGTGAGTGAGTGGTATTTGCATGCTCCTCACCCGGACATACAGGTATAAAAGGAGGGGACGTGCATATCGCTCATTAGGTTTTGTGCTGAGGAGCCGAGAATAAGGTCCCGGCCATTTCAGAGGATACTCCAGCGTTGTTTCATCAGGGAACGGAGGTTATGGAAGTAACCAGGACATTCCCTATCTGTCACTCACTCTAGGTTGTGTCGATGTAGTGACACTAGGGGTCCCCTGCAAAAACGCCACAACTAGCTGAACTGGGTTATGTGGATCGGCGGTGTGAAATGGTCAGACTGCTGTGTGCCACTTAGCCAGCGCACCGGGCTGGCCCGTATCCTCCCCTGATGATTATGTGAGTGTCAAACAGCTCTTTTGTGGATGAGTCGACAACCCAAAGGATAGGGACAGGCTTGACCTAGTGGTGCCTCTTTTCCCTCTTTAATGTTTTTCTCCCCAGAAAAAGAGAGAATTCGCTAACTGTCCGGGACACCAGTGTCCACGTTGGGGGGGATTGGTGTCACTCCCAAGGGGAAGACACAGCAGAGACCACACCCTGCCCAGAGAGAGGGGGGTGGGGGTTATTAAGTGGAAATATTTCACATGGTCTTGCAGAGTCTAGTCAGTTCAGCCAAGGGCTGAAAAGGCGGCGACAGATCGGCATGATGGCCACGCGATGTGTGGCATGGCACCATGCCCATCTCGGGACACGAGTCCGGAGCCAGTCCTGAAGCGGTCTCATATGCATCAATCCGAGTGGTGTAGCCACCAACGAGGATGCCATATGCCCCAGGAGCCTCTGAAATAGTTTCAGTGGGACCGCGGTCTTCTGTATGAAAGCCTTCAGACAGGCCAGCACCGAGTGGGCGCGCTAGTTTGTGAGGCGCGCCATCATCTAAAAAAGAGTTTGCTCTTTTCCCGGTTGACCCGAAGCCCTAGCTGGCTGAGGTGCGCGAGCACCAGGTCCCTGTGTGCACTCAACACATCCCGAGAGTGAGCTAGGATTAGCCAGTCATTGAGGTAGTTGAGAATGCAGGCGCACACTTCCCTTCATGGGACAAGGGCAGCCTCTGCAACCATGGTGAAGACGCAAGGGAACAAGGACACGCCGAAAGGAAGGACTTTGTACTGGTACACCTGACCCTGAAATGCAAACCGCAGTAAGGATCTGTGTCGAGGTAGGTTCATGTCTACCACCCTGAACTAATCTTGATGCCGGATGCGTCAGCATCTTGAACGGCCGCAACCCACCGCCTTTTTTCCGGTACAATGAAGTAGGGGCTGTAAAACCCACTCTCCATCTCAGCTGGAGGGACAGTCTCTATCGCGTGCTTCTGTAGAAGTGTGGTGATTTGCGAGCTCAAGATGGTGGCGTTCTCGCCCTTCACCGAGGTGAAGTGAACGTTGGCAAACCTGGGCAGGCACCTGGCAAACTGAATCACGTAGCTGAGTCGGACTCGTCAGCCATCGCGATGGGTTGAAAGCACAATGATAGAAAATCAGAGAAACAGCTTCTGGTGTGTATTCTAGGGCACATATACGTTGTATGCCATCCTATCTGTTTTAGGATTTCGCATATGCCCACATGAAATAACTGATGACACGTGTGGCCACCAGAACAATGAGCATTTGACCCTGAACTTTTTCAGTCTAATAACGAGATGCCGCAGCACCGTTGAGTGAATTGTGTTTTATTAAAAATTATTATTGGCAAGACAGACAGTCGTACAAAACTGATCCACCAATCAGAACATTAATTTCAGACATGATTGGATTTTGCCAACCAATCATATTTTCCGTTTCAGTAAGGGCTGGACATTTCCAGCGTCTGACACACAAGCATCCCTGGAAAAACTATAATTTGCACTGCATATTTATTTCCCTGCTAAACGTAAATATATGTATATGCATTTAAATGTACCTTATGCAATTAAACTTTGTGAAAATTCTGCATGTTATTGCACCCCCTGATTTTTTTTTTCTTTTTCTCTTTTTTTTTTTTAGCTTGAGATGAACAGTTTAATAGATGTTGGATGCAATGTGTTCAATGTGCATAATGTGTAAACCCTGAAACTTAGTTTTATAATTTTTGGGATCTTTGTTCATTCTCTTCTGTATTTGACTGTATTTGAGGGGCTGCACGATGTTAGCCAATCATAACATTGAGCATTTATGTTGACATTTTCAACTGCTACATGGCACATAGGACAATAATTAAAATGTATTAGTCACCATTCCTTTCCCATAGTGCATTAAAACATAATTAGTTATTTTAGAAGTTGTTGTATAGTGATTCCTAGATTTCCAATGAAGCAGTGGCAGTTCAGTTAGACTGTGTGAAATTGAAAAACAAGAAATGGAGCATTCCCAGACCTGAACTAATTTTTACTAGTTTATTGATAAAGTAAGACTTTATGATACATATTTCAAATAAAGAAGAAGATAAACAAACAAGCAATCAAACAAACACATAACATCTGCAGATACACCTCTATCCATCCCACCTGCACTGACATACTCACACATGTGGCCTGTCGCTTGCGCTCTGCATGTGTTTGATGGAGGTGTGGGCTGTGATTGATTCTTGATGGGCGGTACAGCGTGGCTGCTGTTTTTAAATCCCGATCAGATTTGCTTACGCTGCCATTTTTATAGCCCACAGCCAACAGCTGACACCATAGGTACCTCCCCTGCCTGGTTGTGTATGTATGAGCTGCAGCAAATGCTTTAAGTGCTCCCGTTTAATAACAGACGGTGATAATTTAAGATGCATCGTTGGAGAACAGAGCACAAATCACAGCGGTGACGGCTCCACAGAGACAAAATGGAAGGAAGGGCAGTAGAGAGATAAATCACACCAGGAGGGAGAGAAAAAAGAGGGAGAACGAAGAAAACAAGGCCTCCCTGCCGTGGTGTGTTTGTGCGTGTGTGGGTATGTATGATCAGTGATGAACAGACTGTGAAGTCTCTTGTGAACGCAAGGCACAGCACACGTTCCCTCCTGTATAGTGTTTACAATGATCATTACTGCTTTACTGTTATTATAATGATGACCACAGAGACTTGTCTGGTTCTCCCCCTGAGACAACTCTCTTCCTGTCTGTCAATGAACACTCGCATAAAACCTAGCCTGCCTGCCTGCTGGTGGTTTGGACACAGTTCTGGAAACATCGTTGGAGGCATCATTGGAAGCAATGCCACTAGCTTCAGAATGAGAGCCCAACCCAATTGAAAAGGCCAGTGTATGTTGTATATGTTGATCACCAGCATATGCTGTGTGTGTGTGTATACATATATATAAACTGGTTCCAAAAGTTTGGAATAATGTACAGATTTTGCTGATTTGTATTTTAAGGTATTTTAAAGTGGCATTCAACTGTTCAAAAAGTAGAGTCCGGACATTACTGATGTAAAAACATCACCATCACTATTTGAAAAAAGTCATTTTTAATGAAATCCAGTCAGGCCCCATTTCCAGAAACCATCACTCCAACACCTTATCCTTGAGTAATCATGCTAAATTGTTAATTTAGATCTAGAAAATCACTTGCCATTATATCAAACACAATTGAAAGCTATTTGGTTAATTAAATGAAGCTTAACATTGTCTTTGTGTTTGTTTTTGAGTTGCCACAGTATGCAAAAGACTGGCATGTCTTCAGGTCAATATTAGGTCCAAAATGGCAAGAAAAGAAACAGCTTCCTCTAGAAACTCGTCAATCATTCATTGTTTTGAGGAATAAAGGCTACACAATGCTTGAAATTGGCAAAAAATAAATAAAGATTTCATACAAAGGTTTGCACTGCTGTCTTGAAAGACAAAGGGCAACTGGCTCTAACAAGGACAGAAAGAGATGTGGATGGCCCAGATGTACAAATAATCAAGAGGATAAGAGTCTCTAGTTTGAGAAATGGACGCATCTTGGATAGAACTTAAATACTCTGACAGTGTTTGTTGCAGCAAAGAGGAATCAAAGGTGGAATTGTTAAAATCCTTATGATTGCCATCCCTACTGGTAAATATGACATGTTTATACTGGTCCATCAGCTAGACAAGCATAAACCAGCTTGGACCAGCATGAAAATTCATGCTGGTCTATGATGTTTAAAAAAAAAAAAACATTTTAAAGAAATTATTAGCTCCTGTAAACCCAACCATTAATTCCTGGATGGAAACTGAGGTAATTCTTTTTCAATGAGTAAATGTTGCAGCATGGGGCAGTGCTATTGAACGATTTGAGCAGAAGGACTGCTGAGAAACGACATGTGTGTGCTTACCCACCCTACTGGAGTGAGTACTGGTAAAGCATTTCAGTTTTTGACTGTTTGATCAGATGTTGGTGAGGTAAATAGCCAAGCAGCTCCATTCTGCAGACAACCGGCATTTGTTTGTTGGGTGCTATCTTGTTTATGGGCCTCCACTGGGAGGGAAGAGATAAGGACGTTGAATTATAAATTCAATAATGTGAGGTATTACTTTTTGAAACTGTGTCTCTCGCATGTGTAGACAGTGAGAACTTGCTTTAATTAAAATAACAAACATCAGCACCGCCTTTGGGGTAAGGGGCCGGGTTCGATACGTAACAACTTTTACACAACTTAATTTTTCAAGAAGAGCGCTCTGGCCATCAGGAGTGTGCTTTGAAGCCATTCCCACCCAGAAATGACTTTTCTGATGAAGTACAGGGGGAGGCTGGGAACAGATGAAATTCATATTTGAAGAAGTGTGGCAGGCAGGTGAAGATACCATGCAGATCAGTGAGGCAGAGGGAGCTGATTTTAATGGAGCCGCTCTTTTACTCCGCCTTGGAGTTAGCTATGCGTTGCTCATAAATCATGCTGACCCACTCCTCTGCTCCCTCCATTTCTCTCTTTGTTGTAATTTATGGCCCAACGGTCAAATTGCTACAAAAAAGTCTTTCAATTTATAACTTTTAACTCCTGGACTGAAAGCAAGAATTGATGGTGAGACAATTAAAGCACAAGCAGTTTTTCAACACACAAATACAGATGAAGGGATGAGTTCAGTCAGCCAGCATGAACAGTGCTTGTCTGAATGACATTATAATATCGATAGATTTCCTAATATTAGATTAAGTTCCATGTTGACAGTCGCTCCGTTAATGGGCCAATAACTAGCTTTTCCCATTAAAATCTGATGAAATATGAATAATAATTCATATTACATATGGGGTAGTCATTACTAAATGTCACACAGTGATTTGCAGTATCGACTCTGGCTGATCTGTAGACTCAAAAGTGTGCCAATTTTTTTTACAATGTTTAGCTCCTAAATTGAAGTTAATATCCTGTACCTGTTTCACAAGCCAATGTGACTGTCAGAAAGCCAATAAAACAGAGAGCTATTATGGCAGACTAGAAAAACAGAAAACTATTCTTTTTAAATTCTCTGCTAGCATGTTACTAACTAGACGGAATCTAACCAGTCAGACACCAGCACTATGGATGAATGAGTGAGTGATTGACTGACTGAAAGAGATTCCTTCATGCAGAGAAAAAAAACCAGGGTGAAAAGAAAGATGAAAGCACCTGATGTGTGGGATGGCAAGATCACAGATAGAGATATAGGAGAACATAGCAGTGCAAATAGAAAAAGAGGAAGGAAAAAAGGAAGGGTCGAGAGAGGAGAGCTGTTTCAAATACCTTCTCCTCTTGGCTGTGTGTGGTGAGTCTTGAATGGTGTCCATGTTTTTGGTGTGCGGAGTGGTACCATATGACATTAGCACAGTGATGAGACCAGGAGTTCAGACACATACGAGAAAAACTCCTGCTTGTTACTGTTAGATTCATGTTTAGGTCCAGTTTATTTTGCAACTTTATCTCTCCATCCATCAGAAATAGTCAGATTTTCAGGGTTATGGGAGCTAAAAATAAATGTTTTGAGTCAAATTGAAAGAACTGCGTCTGTACGGTAACTCCGCCCTACCAGGCTCGACACTCTCTGCAATGTCTGCAATGTCTGCAATGTCACTTTTACATTTTGTGTGCTGTCGATTATGTTCGTCACAGCTTTCTGACCTTTTGTTTTGCGAAGTCCCACCATTTGAGAGCGCGCCCAATGATAATATCAAGAAGTCTGGGTTCCTGGTGGAATAAGAATACATTTATTGATGTAGAAAATGTAGTAGATTATGTTATTTTACTGCTGATCTCCTGGGACAAACAACAGTCTCTAGAATTTACTCTGAACGGTGCCAAAAACAAACATCCAGTGAGCGGCTGGATTCTGTGGATGGAAATGCCTTGTTGATGAGAGATGTCAGCAGAGAATGGCCAGACTGGTTCAAACTAACAAAGTCTATGGTAACTGAGATAACTGTTCTGTACAATTGTGGTGAGAATATAGCATTCTGAGATGCGGGTTGGCGCTGTTTTGGCAGCACAAGGGGGTTACAATATTAGGCAGGTGGTTTTTATGTTGTGGCTGATCGGTGTATATATAGTATATAAACCTACTGTATATATACAGTATATATATATACACATATTTATAAATGTGTGTATGTATTTATCTTTTAAAATTTTGTTATACAAATTTCTTATTAAACATGATTGAATGTTTTGGAGTGAGACAAACCAGATAATACCACAAAACATTACTTTATAAAATGTATTTATTAAATGAATTACTTATTCCTGTGCTGTTGTTTTCCAGTTCCTTAATGACTTCATCCTTAAGAAGTTTGCATTGTTTTTTTAAGGCTTTGGTTAGTTAAAGGGATCTTACTAAAGGCTAACAAAATGGCAAGTGATATTGAGTAAAATAAATAAATAAATAATTACCAATTACAACAGGGAGGCAGAGGGAAGAGGGAAAGTGCCAGTGGGAGATACAGAGAGAGAGAGAGAGAGAGAGAGAGAGAGTACCCGAACACCCTGTTGACTGGTACTCAGCCAGCTGTGCTGCAGTCCTCTGCAACTGCGGGTGATGGCACTGGACCTCACCTCCTGGTGGACAGCAGCAGGCTCCTCCAATTCCTGGGACACGTCAGCGGCTCCTTCGTCTCCTGGCGGATGGCAGCGGGCTCCTCCACCTTCTGGTGAACCACTCCACTACCACCGGTCCATACCTCCTCTGCCTCGTGACCCTCCATCAGTGGTGAGGGCTCTCCGACAGCGCATCCCACCTCTCTCCCTGGTTTTGGCACCAATGTAATGGGTTCACATGATGGGCATGGAGGAGCCAGGAACCAGCTGAGTAGTCAACGTAAACTTTTAATGACACAAATTAACATAATACAAAATAAATGTGATACACACACACACACACACACACACACACACACACACACACACACACAAACAACTTTGTGCCTCCCTTTATCCCTCTTCCTGCTGATTGGGCTGATTCAGTGCCGGTCATCCATCGTTACGGCCTGGCCACGCCCTCCTCCTCGTCTCAAGGAGATTGCTGAAATCAATGGAATTGGGTTAAGAACTGTCCAGTGCATTATTAAAAACTGGAAGGATAGGAGTGAGCCGTCAGCTTCGCGGAAGAAATGTGGTTGGAAAAATATATTGAATGATCGTAATCAGAGATCATTAATGCTTGGTGAAGTCATATAATAAACAATCGACAGTAGAACTCACAGCTATGTTTAATAGTGAAAGTAAGAGCATTTCCACATGCACAATGCGAAGAGAATTTTCAGGATTTGGATTTAACAGCT
The DNA here is from genome assembly GCF_025860055.1 of Xyrauchen texanus. Classification (NCBI taxonomy): domain Eukaryota; kingdom Metazoa; phylum Chordata; class Actinopteri; order Cypriniformes; family Catostomidae; genus Xyrauchen; species Xyrauchen texanus. The sequence continues at coordinate 17,435,203 of NC_068294.1, forward strand.
GTGTGGCCACAAGAAAGCCACTTGTTAGTGAGGCTAATCTGAGTTTGCTAGTGAGCATAAAGTTTGGACTGTAGAGCAATGGAAAAAGGTCATGTGGTCTGATAAGTCCAGATTTACGACCGGCGCATTAGTGTAAGAAGGTAGTATGCAGCTTGTTTTTTAATCAGGCAGTGTATATCGTGAGGACATGAAAATGCACTGCATAGTTGGAATGAACCAGGTAATTTTTCCTCCCCAAGTTTATACAGTATGAACCTTGTTTGTTAAAGAATAGTTCACATGTTTCTGTGTCTGCCTATAATACATATGAATGATTTAACATGTAGGCTTTTTCTGTATGGGGCAGCATAGCAATCTGGCACCCTAAGATTCAAAACCATTATAAAATACTTTTTATGAAATGCATTCATGTCACAATAAATACTGTAAAACCAATATATCACCAATCAAACATAGCTTTCAGATGGAATACTCAATGTGATCCTCACCCCAAAAACAACCATCTCGGGAGAGTGACCTACTTTTATGCTCTCTTAGTTTTAACTAACAGGAGCTCCCAAATGGCCACACATCTTTGTGTCATTGCAAATAGTCATCTTATGAATAAAACTTAAGACCCAAATTCCTGGCTGTATGATCTTATAGACCTCCTCTAATCTCTTAAAGGTTACCCATTAGGAATGCAGTGTTATATTTGAGTAAAGTCATATGTTCACAGTTGTTCTGTCTCTGATAATTTGCCTGTGGTTATTCTGTGATTCTCAACTCATGAATGCTTATTTGAAACAAAGCTTGCTGTGAATTGTGGCAGCCTGTTGTTCTGAGAGCACTGTGACACCAGTAATGAGAATACATGGTATCTGGTTGCTGTGACAGAGTGCTTTCCAAAGTAGAATTGAGTTTTGAGCCTTTGGAAGGTCACATTGCAGTGCTGTCCCACTTTACTGACACAATTAAACATTGTTAGGATGGCTGTTCTAAAAAAACACTCAGGTCCGCTCACACACACAGTCCTTGTTTTTTTCCCCTTCTTTTTCTGTTTTCATTTCTCGTTTCTCATATTGCCTAAAATGGTTTATAAAGTAATTATGAAGATAATTGTACTGAATAGCTACATAACGTCTTGCTCTCTGTAGTTTCTTTCACAAGTTGGAATAGTTTTCCCCCAATAAATATATATTTTTTAAAACAGTGATCTGTTCCTTTTTGAATAACAGGTGGAGATATTATAGAGGGGTTGATTGAAGTATTGTAATAATTTTATTAGTGAATTTATGATGTGTGGTCAAAGTGTTTCAAAGACAAGCTATGGCAGAAGTTTTGAAAGTATGAGGGGGCGGATTGAGAACAATATTGAATTAATGAAGTAAAAATAAATATATAAAATTTTTAAATGTTTTCAAAGAGATCAACAGCATAATATATTGCTTAAATCTAATTGTAAGAATGGTAATGTATAAACCATATGTGAGTCGCATGGCACCATGCGAGGGTCGGATGTGTGAATTGAGAGCTCTGCGCACTTTGCTAGTTTTTAATACTTTTTGTGTCATAAACCGGTGGGAACTGTTCTATGAAGACAATATGTCAAAGGATTCCAATTCTTCAGGCTCTGGAGACACTTACATGCTCAAGCTGATAGCCCTGACAGGGCCGCAGACAAGGGACTCAGTATCAATCCTTCCTCGACACAGACCCTTTCTTCGGTTTGCTTTTGAAGGATGAGCATACCAGTACAAGGTCTTCCCCTTAGGTCTGTCCCTGTCCCTTCACATCTTTACCAAGGTCACAGAGGCTGACTTGGCCCCGCTGAGGGAAAAGGGTATATGCATTCTCAATTATCACAATGCTAATCCTAGCTCACTCACGAGATCTTTTGTGTGTGCAAATGGATTTGTGCTTCAGCACCTTGATTGACTCGGGGTTCAGGTCAACCGGGAGCAAACTCTCCTCTGTGCAAAGCATCTCTTTTCTCAGTATGGAGTTTGACACGGTCACTCTCAGCCCTTGGTTGGACCTGGCACTATGGGCAGGTGTTCCCCTAGAGCAGGTCACAAGGTGTGTCATGGTCACGACAGATGCCGACAGATGACCACACAACATCATGACCTGATCAACAGGCTCCTCAAGGGTGCAAGGAGCTTGAATCATCCTAGACTGCACCTGATTTCCTCTTGCTGGACCTCTGTGTCATCAGCGAATGCCTGGAATTTGTGCTGGCACACTCTCGTGTGATTTTGAGACCCCGGCCCAAAGTTATGTCCACAAAGTTCCCACCACTCCCCTTCGGGACCATGTGGTGAAACTGTAAGTGCTCCCTTCCAAGGAGGAAGACCCAGCCTTGTCGTTACTGTGTCCAGTTCACGATGTGCGCATCTATCTGGACTGCATGCTGAACGAGTGCAGCAGAAGGGGAAAGTTGGAGTCCGGACGCACTCTACTAGAGGTGTTGCATCCTCTTAGGCACTGGCAAGGGGGCCTCTCTATCAGACATATGCAGAGCTGCCTGTTGGGCTACACCCAATACCTTCGTAAGGTTTTACAACCTATGCATAGAGCCGGTTTAAACCCGAGTGTTACGTGGTAACAGTAGGTAAGCCGGGCGGCCTGCTGGGTATACTGCTTGCATTGCGCCTTTCCCCTGTGCCCTTTGTCCACAACAATTTCCCGTATGTGGTGGACCCCGGATGCCTCTTTAATTCTTAAGCACTGTTCGGGTAGGAACTCGGCGGAGGAGTTACGGCACCAGGCCAAGTACTCCTTGTATGCCCCTTTTCAGGTGAGCCCGTGTACTTGGGCACAGTCCTTCATACGTGGTGATTCCCCTCTGGGTAATTCCGTGTGACGCATTTACAATGTTCAGGTTTCCCCTCTGGCGAACCCTGTGTGTCCCCTCATCAAAGCCTCGCTCTGCTTCGGCCACTGTTTCTGTGTACCCTCTCTGTAGATAGGGTCCTCCCGGTGGTATCATTTCATAGGTGAACTTCCCTGTTGGTTCATGTGAGGTATTCATGTGAGGTATCCTCCACATGTTAACCTCCCTCGGGTAGGATGTGGTCTCCTTAGTGCCCTCCCTCCTGGAGAGGGAAGAGCACTTCCCAGCATTATTCAAGAAGGTGCTCGGCGGTAAATTGCTTAACAGCAAATATCAGGAAATGCCACCGTTGTAGCCTCCTTTAACTGGACTAGGGAAATTCCTTACCTAAACACGCTGGAAAGTCACAATGTGGTCGAGCGCTCGCTGCGCGTTAAGCAGCAGCTTGCCTGTGTCCACTCTTCCATATCTCGTGACGCAGTTCAGCACCTGCAGCATTTCCTATAGGAACCCCTTGTGTCACTACATCGACTCAATGTCGAGTGAGTAACAGAGAGGGAACGTCTGGGTTATTGGTGTAACCCCTGTTCTCTGATGGAGGGAACATGACATTGTGTCCCTCCTGCCACTGTGCTGAACCGGCCGCTGACATAGCCAGCTCCCCAGAATAAATTTGAATGAGTGATGCACACCATCTCCTTTTATACCCGTGTGTCTGGGGCAGAGAGTGGAATGCAAATTCCACTCACCAATTCTTATTGGCCTTTTCTAATTTAAGCAAAGGTGATTGAGGCTCTCAAGATCAAATCCCTAGTGTCACTACATCGACACAACGTCTTGTTCCCTCCATCAGAGAACAGGGGTTACACCAGTAACCCAGATGTTTTCATATGCAACTTTCATTTAAAATCTTGAAATCAATATTTAAATATTACTTTTTATATTGCTGTGTTAAAATGAACAAATATTAATAAATGCAGTAAAAGCATTGTTAGTTAATAATACATGTTAACTAATGTTAACAAATGAATCCTTACACCATTCAGCCACAAAAACCACCTACCTAATATTGTATAGGTCCCCCACGTGCTGTCAAAACAGCGCCAATCCACATCTCAGAATAACATTCTGAGATGCTATTCTTCTCTCACAACTGTATAGAGCGGTTACCCGAGTTACTCTAGACTTTGTCAGTTAGAACCCATCTGGCCATTCTCTGTTGACATCTCTCATCAATTAGGCATTTCCATCTGCAGAACTGCTGCTCACTGGATGTTTTTTTGTTTTGTTTTTGCCACCATTCGGAGTAAATTCGAGAGACTGTTGTGCGAGAAAATTCAAAAAAATGTGATTCGTTGATTTGGACCGTGGCATGATTGTTGGTGCCAGATGGGCTGGTTTGAATATTTCTGTAACTGCTGATCTCCTGGGATTTTCACACACAACAGTCTCTAGAATTTACTCAGAATCAGTACATACACCATAATAATCATATTTAGAAATAATTCAAATGTAATTGCTTATGTTAATATGCATATTTTGCAGTCCAACACAAATATATTTGATATTTTCTAAGAAGTGATTTGTACTCTTCTGTTACATTATCGATACCATGTTGAGAGTGTTGTATCTACGTTTCTGATTGAAAAGCAGACCACTTTTAAAGTCTGCCCTATTTCCTCATTGCTGCAGTGCTAACATATTAGCAAGTGGAATAAAATTGTTACACACACTCCGATCAGTAGCAGCTTGAGTTGCAGCTTGAGAGCCGTCAACACCATACATATTTGCAGAAAAATGTAGGCTATGTATTTTGAGACATAGACGCAGAAATATTTATTAAAATGATAAAAAATGGAATTGCGTCAAGGTACTTTGTGTACTACTGCTTAAAAAACTTTGTTAATCAATATACTTTAAGGTATATAAAAGTATTAGTGAATACATGTAAGCAGTAATTTGCATCTGTGCAAACTTTGATTATATTAACTTATAACACAACTCTTTCCAATAGAGGGCAGAAAGAGATAGTAGTCGAGAGAGAGTGAGGGAGCAATTGTGAGAGATAAAGATATCATTTTGTCCTCTATTTGTAGGTAATTAATGTCTTCACTTTGACAGACCATTTTACCAGGATATCTACACGGGGACCTTACACAAAGTTGTTGAAGGGGGATGCCTTCCCCAGATAAGCGTGATATTGAATTATCTGTGAATGCGATTACAATCAAGGGCTTCAGAGTTAATCAGCATATCGATTCTGAGGACGTTTAGTATGCTAATCAAGGCGAGGTGTGGCACTCACTCTCTTTACACACAGAGGCCAAACAGAAAAGAACAGATAAAATACATTATCTATTGTGGAACATTGCACAGTACTTTCCATAACCTTTACAAGGTTGGGAAACAATGGTCCAACTTAACAATTATAGATGACTTCATTAAAGAGTTAAAAGAGAACATTTCAACACAAGTCTATGACATGTAATTGATGGTGTGTGTGAGTGTGTGTGAGTGTGTATGAGTGTGTATTTGTGGGTATATCGGGCAATACCAGAAATCTTGAAAAAATAACTTCAGGTTATGATGCTAATGTCACAACAGTGTTGTTTATGAATGCACACTCAAACATACACACACATATGTGCACACAGAATCTAATTTGTCTGGGAGTCTGCTCAATAAAGATAACAGAGCTTCTACTCCCTGAAAATGAATTTATCTTCCCTTCACACCGGTATCGTCACCAATGTCCACTAATTTGTTGCACATCCCTTCAATAAACACTATCTCCTCCACTGTCTCAGACCACTCTAAATTTTTATTACATATATACTGTATGTTCCTGATTAGAAACTGCTCTTATTTCCAGAAACCATAACGGAGATCATTAGCTTTGGAAACAACTGTTAAAACACTCATTCATTGGGTGTATATCAGATTTACATTGGATTTGTTATGAAACAACCACTACACATTTTAGACATATTTGGCTGTATATGCTTGCTGATGTACGGTGAGCAGACATGGGCTAATGTTAAAAGCTTTCATATGAGTCCTACTTGCATGTCTTAATCTTGGCAACACACACACATATGCACACAAACTCATGCAATGTAAGATTGATTGTGACATTCAAAGACACCTAAGCAAAGGGTCACATGACAAAGGATTTGCTCTCTTTGAGTTAATAAGGAAAAGAAAGTAACAGAAATGAAAGCAAAAGATTTTGAGGCATTAATCACAATCGCTTCCCCTCCTCATGCCACTGTGATTCTTTCTTCTTCCTTCTCAACCTATTCTTTCTTCCTCATCCCTCGCTTAATTCCTCTCCTCTTGTGTTCCAGAGAGGGAGAGTGTCTCCCAGGGGGTTCTCACATCTGCTTTGATCAGGGTGTCAGCGTGAGTGTGCCTGTGTTTCTTGTGACTCTGTGTGTGTGTGTGTGTGTGTGTGTGTGTGCTAAATAAATAAATTACACTATGAGTACCCTGCTAGCTTTTAGGCCTCTCTGAAGACTTACATCATGTGCTGCCACAAGGACATTTTCTGAATCCGGCATCAACAGGACTGACAATGGCTCGGATGGCCCCCCGTGGCGTTTCATCTTGCTCTCTGTCATTAAACACTTCCTCTTTGGAGTAACAACCCGGGAATGAACAAATCTGATGTCATATCTATAAACATTTGGTAATTTGAGTTGTCTTTGATACTAAGTGTGTGTGTATCCAAGGATCTCGCTGAATTAAGGCCGTCTGGATCAGTTATCAAGAGATGTGTTGCTGACAAGCAAGTCAGCAACATAGTGCAACACCTTTCTCTCTTGTGCAAACACACTTTGGCTTTAGAGAGTAAACTGGTGTAAATGGACTTTAAAGACTTTGGCTCCAGGACTTGTGTTGCCAAAATAGCTATAAACAGAATGTGGTTTGTGATATAAAAAACAAAACAACAAGAACAACAACAAAAAACATTATTCTAAACACTGTTTAAAGACCCAAATAGGTTTTATGGCTTTTAGTCCATTTCTCTTGGCTTTGTCGATTTCTGTATATATTATTGTAAACTAATGTATTAATAATTATCATAATTAAAAGTTTATAATAATTATTATTATTAGAAGAATATACAAGAATACAAATTTATATATAATAGGCATGTCATACAATATCTAAATATCAATTACTGATCTATACGTTTTTGAGGCATCAAAATATTAACATAAGCTGATATCTAAATTAGAAGCCTAATTTGTGTGCTTTCCAATTCACTGTCAGTTTGCCTATGGATTAACCCTCAAATGCATGGGAATTTCACCAAAATTCTTACATATTCACTTATATCTATTTAAAAAATGACCAGATAGTTTAACATTTTCAAAAGGTTTTGATATATTTTGATTTTACATTTTTCATATATCAAAAGATAATACTACAAATCTATAACAGGATTCATTACTTACACACTGAAATTTAATGAGCCAACTGGCTGTCAAACACATATTGAGCTACACAACACATCTAATCATATCATACTGTTCATGTGTTGTACTTGCAATAGTTTACTTCCATGTTGTTTCTTAATCAAATAGCAATGTCAAATGTAAATCAATTCAATCATAGAAACAACAGTGCCACCTTGAGTAAGAAATAGCTTGTCTAATATATCTGTGTACATACATATGTGATACTGGTAATTCACAATTATTGATAATTCATTGTTGCACAGAAAACAAAATGCAGATATCAATGTGATATGGTATTTATTAGTATAAATATAGTATTCATGTGTCCTGTAATAACAAATAAATAGATATGCTGTTATAGTAAAATTATATAGATTTAAAAAATAAATAAATAAATAAAATAATACATATATATATATATATATATATATATATATATATATATATATGTGTGTGTGTGTAAATGATGCGTCCAAGCCTCCATTAGTAATTCAAAATGTTCACTTCAGAACTAGTATCATGGCTTGTGCTATTTCTAACAAGTCATTGGATAAACAAGGATAGACGGATGGATGTGTGTGTTTGTCTCTCTCTCTCTGTGTGTGTGTGTGTGTGTGAGAGAGAGAGAGAGAGAGATGGAGCGTGTGCGATCACCTGTTGCCACACCCAATCAGTGATGCTTACAGCTTTCTGAAAGTCAGATTTTTCAGTGGAATATAGAGTCCAAGTGTGGTATTCCTCTCTATTTCCGGGTAGCCTGTGTGCAAATGTCATTCACTATAGAAACAGCGATGTCCTCCGCCATTTGAAACAGTATGTAAAGCAGTTCTATGTAAACAATGACTAACGGACTCCCTTTACGTCACCAACTGGCTCATAATACACACAAAGATGATCTTTTGCCACCACCTGCTGGCTAACATATGTCATTTAAAAAATAAAGACAGTAACTCCTAACACATATGCAAGTGCTTACACTTTAGTTTAGAACAGCACGGACACAAGCGGAGTGATACACACAGTAGAGCGTCTGAGTGCTGATGCTGTCACACCATCAGTGCTCATGGAACGTCTCTCGTCCAATCAGATTCGAGGACCGGAACTAACTGTGGTATATGTTGTGCACAGTTTTCAACTAGGAGATTCAGATTATCAAATTCTTCTGTTCTGACCACATCTGTGTTATCTACCTGATGAACAATGAATTGATATTGTTGTGTTGATCAGAAAGTATCCTATACTGTTTTATGATGTTCCCTCCCAAACCACTGTGCTGAGTCATGACATAGATGTAGGTGAGTGTTTCCCCATTAAACAACATCTGTAACATGTGAATCCTCATAAAAGGCAGTTAATGAGTGAGGAAATTTATTATTTATTGCATCATACAGTCGCAATTTTGTTTTGCTCTGTCCAGTCAGAGTCCATGGAGTTCACCTTGCTTGCTTGTTCATAAATAGGATAACTCCCTGCGATTCTGTAAAGACTATCGGAAGGTGAATAACGTAACCAAACCGGATTCCTTCCCTCTTCCAAGAATGAAAGACTGTGTGGATAGGGTAGGTTCATCACGTTATGTCACAAAGTGAGATCTTTTAAAAGGTTATTGGTTGGTACCTTTAACACCCCATGCTAATGAGATCTCTGCGTTTGTTACCCCTGACGACTTTCTTAATTATAAGTTTATGGCCTTTGGAATGCGAAACGCTCCTGCTACCTTCCAGCGTTTGATGCAGAGGGTTTTGTCAGGAGTACAAAATTGTGAAGTATACCTTAACGACATTATAGTTTATTCATTGACTTGGAAGGATCATCTCAAAACATTAGAAGTGGTGTTAAAATGTTTGTCTGAAGCTTCTTTAACATTGAACCTTGCCAAATGTGAGTTTGTACAGGCAGTTGTCACTTACCTTGGCAAAATAGTAGGGCAAGGCCAGGTACAGCCTGTTGAGGCCAAGGTCTCCTGCCATTGAGTTTCCCCCTCCTACCAAAAAACACTTGTTTGAGTTGAGGCGTTTCTTAGGTATGACCGGTTACTATAGAGGTTTTTGTGAAAATGTGGCCTCTGTAGTTTCACCCCTGACAAGATCTCTTGAGTACATAACGTAAATTAATATGGAGCCCTGAGAGTGAGTCTGCTTTCCATGCAGATAAAGATCTTTTGTGTAAAGCTCCAGTTCTGTCTGCCCAAAATTTCACCTTTCCATTTAGTCTGCAGGAAGATGGCAGTACTTATGGAGTGGGTGCCGTGCTTCTACGAGAGGATAGCTCAGGCATTGAAAATCTGTTGTGCTATTTCTCTAAAAAGTTCTCAAAATGCCAAAGACTGTATAGTACCATCGAGAAAGAGGCATTAGCCTTGTTACTGGCTCTTCAGTATTTCAAGGTCTATGTAGGGTCTGGCAACGGCAAACCGATAGTGGTTTACACGGACCACAACCCTTTGATTTTTCTATCCTGTATGTCAAACGCTAACCAGCAGTTGATGAGGTGGTCACTCATACAGGAATTTAACCTGGACATGCGTTGTAAAAAAGGAGTGGAAAATGTTGTAACCAATGCACTGTCCAGAGCTCATAATACTGAAAGTTAGAGGGTGAATACATTTTTTTTACAAGTCCTGTTTTGCCTGGCTTGTAAGTAAGGGTGGGTGTGTTACGTCCCAGAGCATATCTTTCTTTAATTCCTATTTACATCTGTGGATGTAGGAGTTGCATGTATATTGATTATACATTGTTTGTATATTTTCTGTTGTCTCCTTTGTTTTCCCTTGTGTTCTTTCTCTCTGTCATTCCCAACCAGGTTACAGGTTGGGAACGATCGGCTGGGGCAGGTGTGAAGACCTCCAAACATTTTCTCCTTTTTTTTAGTTCCTTATCGCTTGTTAGTTTTCTTCCCGACCCCTAGACAGGGGCAGGTGGTGGCAAAAGATAATTTGTGTGTAATATGAGCCAGTTGGTGACGTAAAGTGAATCCATTAGTCATTGTTTACATAGAACTGCGCTCTGTGATCGCTCGTATTACTAATACATTACCAAAGCTAGGAAATAGCTTTAAACGGACAACTGCAGGATTATGCCTCATGCTGAGAGACACAAAAGACTGATTTATTACAGAACTCAAGCGCTTAAATTTTATCGGAGTTTCCACATCGGAAACATACTGTCTAAAATGGCGGAGGACATCGCTGTTTCTATAGTGATTGACTCTTTCACACCGGCTACCGCGAAATAGAGAGGAAAATAGACATCCAAGCGTGGGTCGCTTGGATGTCTATTTTCCATTGAGAAACTAACCGCATCTCTGATTGGATGTGGCAACAGGTGATTGCACATGCTCCATCTCTCACTCTCACTCTCACACACACATCCAGCCGTCTATCCTTGTTTATCCAATAACTTGCTCAAACAGCACAAACCATGATACTATTTCTGAAGGTAACTTTTTGAATTACTAATGTAGGTTTGGACGCATCATTTGTTTTGAACCAGCAACCGCAGATTCTGATTTGTCGCGTAAGAAAGTAGTTCCATGAACAAATACGTTTTTATGACCGTACTCCGTTTTTCCTAATGTTTTAAAATGTACTTGTTCATTGAACTGTTGTATATAAGCAATATCACACACGCAATCGTGCAATGTATTGCTGATGTAGGGCCATATCGCACTCTTGCTTGTGTGATATTGTTTAAATGTGTATATATATATATATATATATATATATATATATATATATATATATATATATATACACTCACCTAAAGGATTATTAGGAACACCTGTTCAATTTCTCATTAATGCAATTATCTAATCAACCAATCACATGGCAGTTGCTTCAATGCATTTAGGGGTGTGGTCCTGGTCAAGACAATCTCCTGAGCTCCAAACCGAATGTCAGAATGGGAAAGAAAGATGATTTAAGCAATTTTGAGCGTGGCATGGTTGTTGGTGCCAGACGGGCCGGTCTGAGTATTTCACAATCTGCTCAGTTACTGGGATTTTCACGCACAACCATTTCTAGGGTTTACAAAGAATGGTTTACAAAGAATGGTGTGAAAAGGGAAAAACATCCAGTATGCGGCAGTCCTGTGGGCGAAAATGCATTGTTGATGCTAGAGGTCAGAGGAGAATGGTCCGACTGATTCAAGCTGATAGAAGAGCAACTTTGCCTGAAATAACCACTCGTTACAACCGAGGTATGCAGCAAAGCATTTGTGAAGCCACAACACTTGAGGCGGATGGGCTACAGCAGCAGAAGACCCCACCGGGTACCACTCATCTCCACTACAAATAGGAAAAAGAGGCTACAATTTGCAAGAGCTCACCAAAATTGGACAGTTGAAGACTGGAAAAATGTTGCCTGGTCTGATGAGTCTCGATTTCTGTTGAGACATTCAGATGGTAGAGTCAGAATTTTGCGTAAACAGAATGAGAACATGGATCCATCATGCCTTGTTACCACTGTGCAGGCTGGTAGTGGTGGTGTAATGGTGTGGGGGATGTTTTCTTGGCACACTTTAGGCCCCTTAGTGCCAATTGGGCATCGTTTAAATGCCACGGCCTACCTGAGCATTGTTTCTGACCATGTCCATCCCTTTATGGCCACCATGTACCCATCCTCTGATGGCTACTTCCAGCAGGATAATGCACCATGTCACAAAGCTCGAATCATTTCAAATTGGTTTCTTGAACATGAACAATGAGTTCACTGTACTAAAATGGCCCCCACAGTCACCAGATCTCAACCCAATAGAGCATCTTTGGGATGTGGTGGAACGGGAGCTTCATGCCCTGGATGTGCATCCCACAAATCTCCATCAACTGCAAGATGCTATCCTATCAATATGGGCCAACATTTCTAAAGAATGCTTTCAGCACCTTGTTGAATCAATGCCACGTAGAATTAAGGCAGTTCTGAAGGCAAAGGGGGTCAAACACAGTATTAGTATGGTGTTCCTAATAATCCTTTAGGTGAGTGTATATATATATATATATATATATATATATATATATATATATATATATATATATATATATATATGGTGTAAGTGTATTTTAATATCTCCAAAGCCCGAGGAATTTGAATTCTTTGACATATTGTCTTCCTAGAACAGTTAAGGATCAGGGTGTATCGAATCTCACCGGTTTATGACATAGAAAACATAAAAAAATAGTAAAGTGTGCAGAGCTCGCCATTCGCACATCTGAACCTCGCATGGCATCACTTGACTCTTAAATCTTAATCTTAAACTTTTTTTGATCAATTGTGTATTCTAGTTTTCAACTGAAAAACTGGTATTGAAGCAAGATAAAAATAGTGGCTTTTGATAAAAGTGTCTGCTAAATAAATAAATAAATAAAAAACATGCCAGAGTGAATGATAATCTGCAAGATGTTCTTACAATAACAAGGATTTTCTTGAGCAGTTGTTTCAATGATTATCATTTGCTACCTTGATAAAGTTAAATGCCCCATTTCTAATTATCTTGATTCAACATTTGAAACAAACTTTGTTTTGCCATACTTTACATTTGAATGATTTATTGATATCACGGTTAATTAAGTAAATTAGTCTAATAGAGACAATATCATGTTGTTTTCTCTAACTTTAGCAGTTTTCTTTTGCAGGCGACATTACAGTATATCATTAAAGCACCAACCTGTTTTAATGAAGAATGCGAGGATATGACAAGTGCCCTTGTGTGTCTTCCACCTGGCCTATTGCCAATGCTCTCAGGAAAATGCAAAACACATAATTAGTGGCCAAAACAACATGTACTTCACTGTGAAATGTGTGCGGTTTGTTGGGGCCCTGTGCACCTGTCTCATAGTGAAGTCTTTGCCTCTCATTAAATATCGATGTCCATGTACACTACTACGACACCGGAACATCTCTAAATTGCTTCTAGGTAAATGCTAATGATTTTCTTTGTCTGTCAGGGTGATTCTGCACACTTATTGTGGTCAAATGCAAAATCTGTTGCAATAATAATCCAGAAAAATAGTATTTATTGTCTATCAATTGTAAAATACAATTTTAATGGCTAATATGTTTCATGGCCTGACATTAGAAATTCACAATATCTCATTCTATTTAGGTGAATTTTTAAAAAGTCTTCATATGGTTTATTGTGACATCAGTCTGTCAAACTTGAAAAAGGATGCACAGATAGAAATTTGACTTATTATCCACATTAAAATAAAATATGGTAGCTACGTTGATATCCTCATAACTCATTGATTCTCATCATGTCTCGTGACCAGACGTCTCAATGTCATGTCAAAAGAAGCAATAATGTTTAAAAAAAAAAATATCTCCTTTTGTGTTCCACAGAGAAAATCATTTGGGTTTGTCTGAGGACAGAATCTTCACCATTTCACTGTTCATTGATCAGACCATAGATACCTCAAATTGAGCTTTAAATGCTTAGTTGTGCAGTAAAGCAGGAGGGTTTACTGGTCTTTAAAGGTCATGAATAGCATATAATATTCAAATGAAAATACTTAACACTATAATAATAATAATAATCATACTATTCTAAACATAGAGGCAAAATATTTTCATTGGTTCAAAAAATCTAAAACTTCTATTTAAAAGTATTGGTTTGGAAAGGTCAGATTTTATGAAAGTTGACAAGCTATTTATTTATGTATACACAGTGCTGGGGAGATTAATTGTGAACTGTAATCAGGAACAGATAACTAATTACGTGACAAAAAATGCAATCAGTAATGTAATCATGTAGATTAAGTTTTTGGGGCAATATAATCCGATTATATTTAGATTACTTTCAACATTTTTTGTCACATGAGTAATATAATCATTTTAACATAAAAGTACAAAAGAAAGAAAATGTATTCATTTTGCAATACTACCAAAAAGAGCCTCATGATGTTTTTAAAAAAGTGCATTAAATGATTTATATATAAAAAAATAAAGCATGTCTGGTTTATTTTAAGTGCATAAAACGATAGAAACATGACATGAACAAACAGTAATGAACCTGAAATCAACAGCAATTAAATTGCTAGGTTAAAGCTAACAGCTCAAATCTCAAACACTTACTTTTAACCCTTTATACTTAGTAATAGTCCATCACCTATTCCTTAGCTGAGGTGCTTACTGTTGTAATGTAAAAGGAGCACATGCTCAACATTTATGAGACTATTGTGTATTGGGGTAAAAATATGATGATATTGATATTAAAATTATCAATAAATTAACAATTTACTGCCATTGCCTTATGTAATCATGCAATCATAACAAAGTTTTGAGTATTTTAAAATGTAATTTAATTCAATTGCATATTGTTTTTTTTTTTATCTGATTATGTAATCCAAATTACATGTAATCCATTACTACTCAGCTCTGTGTGTGTGTGTGTGTGTGCGTGCTCACTGAGCACTTTATTAGGAACTCTATGGTCCTAAAGTGTTTCAAGGTGTTTTCATCCGCAGAACTACCTCTCACTGAATGTTTTTGGCACCATTCTGAGTAAAATCTAAAGACTGTTGTGCATGAAAATACTCAAACCTCAATATTGAGAAATACTCACACCTGCCCATCTGGTACCAACAATCATGCCATGGTCAAAATCACTGAAATCAAAGTTTTTCCCCATTCTGTTGGTTGATGTGAATATTAACTGAAGCTCCTGACCCATAGCTGAATGATGTTATGCATTGCACTGCTGCCACACGATTGCTGATTAGATAATCGCATGAATGTGTGTATACTGTATATTTCATATGTAGGTATTAATTTATGTATGCTCAGTAAATTACCATTAAAAATAATACAAATATAAATAAATAAAAGAACCACAGCATTCCAAATATGTAAAACAGCCTTTATTATCACATGGCTAATACAAAAAAGTAAAAAAAAAAAAATACATTTCAGCATGGCCCTTCATGGTTATTTGGCTTTTTGGACTGATTTAAACTATAGAGCACCTTAAGTTTAACCCCAATTTGGAAGCATTCTCTATTGTTGGACATTGTTTGAATATAAAATAATACAATTTGAAGTTGAGTATATCAAGGTTTAGTTAAGGGATTTTTGAGAAGAAGCTCTAAGGAACTCCAAAATCCTGCGGATGCTTGTAAAGACCAAAGAGACTTCAGAGAGAATCAAATGGTTGTTCTGGAAGGCAACACACCAGGAATTTTAAGGGAATTTTTTTTATTGCCATGAACACCATGCCATTTGTGTGTCATTCAGTGGAACTCCATGACTCATTGAGCCACACCACGGACATCAACCTGGGGTGCTTATCCCAAAAGCATTATTAGACAAATATAGTCGCAAGTTCCATCATTACCAACATAGTTGAACGATGTGGTGTTTCCCGAAATTGTAGTTCCAACAAACATTCACCAACAGCATCGCAAAGTTGTGTGGTTGGAACTACAGCTATTTACCTATGGTCTGAAGCATAGTTCCTTGTTAGTTTGCTGTGCTGACATCAATTGACATCGCTGAGGCTTCTATATCTTTCATTCCATATATATCATTCTGTCAAGAACTGACCACTTTTACATGCGTTTAAAAAATGATTTATTCCAGGAATTTGCAGAAAGTGGCATTGTGAAACATCACAGAAACACAAGTGCAGCCTTTTAACGGATTAAAACCTGTTAAGAGAAAGCGCTTTATCACACACAGATTTTATATGTTTATGTTAATGTATAAGTGGCATTTTTTATATGTTTTTGAAGAGTCTGCATGTCAGTATGCATCGGGGAACCCAGAAGTCTAACATACTGTAGAGGAAAACCCATCTATTGCAGCACAGTTTCCAACGAGAGACGAGGGATTGCTGCGTTATCTGCCTTACAGAAACCTGGATGTCTGCAGAGATACCAGTCTCGGCCATCGAACCCGCGGGTTTCTCCGTGCATGGAGTGGACAGAGCGAAAGACCTCTCAGGTAAAACCAGAGGTGGTGGTGTATGTTTTATGATAATTAAATCATGGTGTGATCAGAGGAACGTACATTTTATGAAGACTTTTTGCTCTCCTGATCTGGAATTTCTCATGCTTCTGTGTCGACCATTCTGGCTAATGAGGGAATTCACAGCTGTCATTATCACAGCTGTGTACATCCCCCCACAAGCCGACACAGACCGGGCACTCAAGGAACTGTATAGGAGTGTTAGGAAGTGAGCAGGAAACCGTGCACCCTGAGGCCACGTTCATTGTTACCGGGGACTTCAACAAAGCCAATTTTAAAACAGTCGCACCAAAATACCACCAACACATCAGCTTCAACACACAAAGGGACCGGGTTTTGGATCATTGCTATTCTCCTTACCGGGATGGCTACAAATCCCTCCCCCTCCCACCATTTGGCAAATCAGACAACTCTTCCGTTCTGCTTCTGCCCGCTTACAGGCAGAAACTGAAACAGGAAGCACCCACCCTCAGAATGATCCAGTGCTGGTCGGACCAATCAGACTCTATGCTACAAGACTGTTTTGATCACGCGGACTGGGAGATGTTCCGGTCCGCCTCTGATGACGACATCAAGGTTTACGCTAATAGCATAACATGTTTCATCAGGACGTGCGTAGAGGACATTGTTCTGACCAAAACAATACATATCTACCTCGACCAGAAACCATGGGTTAAAGACGATGTTCACGCGGCACTTAATGCACAGACATCCGCATTTAATTCCGGGAATGCGGAGGAGCATAAACAAGCCAGTAATGCCCTCCGTAACACTATCAGAGCAGCCAAATGCCAGTACAGGCATGCAATTGAAGGACAGCTCAACACCACCTACTCTAGAAGTATGGTAAGGAATTAACATCATCACGGACTACAAAGGGAATAAAAACTCTGCCGGGAACACCGCGGCCTCTCTCCCGGATGAGCTTAATACAGTTTTTGCTCATTTCGAGGTAAATAACACCGCCCTCGCGGAGAGAGCACTCGTGGCCGACACTACAGAGGTCTTTTCACTCTCCGTCTCTGTTGCGGATGTAACCCGATCTGTCCCTCTCCCTGTCTTTAGTCCAAACATGCTTCAAAACGTCCACCGTTGTGCCTGTACAAAAGCAATCAAATATCACTTGTTTAAATGACGCGTCCTGTTGCTCTGATCAACAGCAAATGCTTTGAGAGGCTAATCAGAGATCACATCTACTCTGTGCTGTCCACCTGCAGTTTGCCTACAGCAACAACTGCTCCACTGATGATGCCGTTGCATCTACAATACACACTGCTCTCTCCCATCTGGAAAAAATGAACACGTATGTGAGAATGTTGTTTGTAGACTACAGCTCAGCATTCAACATCATAGTGTCCTCCAAGCTTGATGCAAAACTCCGGGTTCTGGGCTTAAACAGCTCGCTGTGCAGCTGGATCCTGGATTTCCTGTGAGGCAGACATCAGCTGGTTAGAATGGGCAGCAACATCTCCTCATCACTGACCCTCAACACTGGAGCCCCACAGGGCTGTGTTCTCAGCCCACTCCTGTATTCCCTATACACACATGACTGTGTGGCAACACATAGCTCCAATGCCATCATTAAGTTTGCTGACAATACAACATTGGTAGGTCTGATCACTGACAATGATGAAACAGCCTACAGAGATTAGGTGCACACTCTGACACGCTGGTGTCAAGAGCACAACCTCTCCCTAAACGTCAGTAAGATCAAGGAGCTTGTAGTGGACTTCAGGAGGAACTACAGAGAACACAGCCCCATTACCATTAATGGAGCACCGGTGGAGAGAGTCAGCAGCTTCAAGTTCCTCGGTGTCCACATCACTGAAGAACTCACATGGTCCGTCCACACTGAGGCCGTTGTGAAGAAGGCTCACCAGCGCCTCCTCTTCCTGAGACGGCTGAGGAAGTTTGGAATGAACCACCACATCCTCACACGGTTCTACACTAGCACTGTAGAGAGCATCCTGACTGGCTGCATCACCGGCTGGTACGGCAATAGCACCGCCCACAACCGCAAAGACCTGCAAAGGGTGGTGCGAACTGCCAGAAACTTAATCGGAGGTGAGCTTCCCTCCCTCCAGGACATCTATAACAGGCGGTGTGTGAAAAAAGCTCAGAGGATCATCAGAGACTCCAGCCACCCGAGTCATGTGCTACTCTCACTGCTACCATCAGGCAGGCGGTATTGCAGCATCAGGACCCGCACCAGCCAACTACATGACAGCTTCTTCCCCCAAGCAATCAAACTTCTGAACACTTGATCTCTCACGATCAATATACACCAGCACTGCAATTTATTATCTCATACTGGACTGTCATAATTATATTCTCCACAATAGAACTACAGAATATATATATTTTTTTATTATATAAATAATTTTTTATTGTATGTGCACTCTATATTGTGTGTGTTGTTTACTGTACATTGTATATTATATTGTGTTGTGTAATTATTTGTGCCTTTGATATGTCAATTGTGTTGTGTAAATCTGTTGTTTATTGTAAATTGGTATATGTATCATCACTGTCATGACTGCTATGTTGCTCGGAACTGCACAAGACTTTCACCTACTGTTGCACATGTGTATATGGTCGTGTGACAATAAAAGTGATTTGATTTGAAATCTGTCACATTACAAAGTGTATGCTGCTTTCATGTCTTTAGATTAAACAGCTTTCTGGTGTACATGTAAATGAGCTATTATAATTTTATATTTGCAGAAGATATGACTCCTCCCCCTGAGTAACGTCATTAACGACAGCACAACGAAAGTGGTTCAAATGATGGATGTGCGACACAGTTGCTACAGTTTCGGAAAACAGTTGTTACTAGCTAGTTAATTTCTTCAACAATGCATCGCACTATGGTGGTTAAGCAGTGAGTTATGTTGTTACACAGGAAATGCACCCCAGACCCTGTCCAGAAGAGAAAAAATATATACTTTGATAATAAACGCAAAGTGTTAAAACAATATTGTAATGGCAAATATTTCTGGTCATAGCCGGTTCATACACGCAGTGTTAATGACACACAGTGTTAATGACACACAGTGACTCAGAGGATGAGATGAAAGCTTACTCTATTTTTGTGGTGAGATAAAATTATGAAACTTCATGAGAAATAAGGACTTGTGGGTTTAATCAAAGAGCATGTGAAAGTGAAGAAATTGGGACAGAAATATTTACTACTGCACAATATAAAATAATATAATATAATATAATAAAAATAAATAATTATTAGATTTTTTATAAAACATAAAATATAATTGACCAAAATTAAAGTTGACGAATAAGAGAGCTATATTTGTGCAAGTATTTAGAAATATTTTAATATTGAAAACATTATTATTCATGTCATTCATACGTTTTAAAGCCTTAAAAGGCACCTTAAGATATATGATAGTTTATATGACAATTAATAGTGAAAGCTCTGAAAGGGGGCAATCAATCATCATAGCCCTAAAACAGACAATTGATCATCATAATCACAATTATTTCTTGATAATTAATCATCTACCAAATTTCATAATCGTGACAGCCCTACCTATATGACTTATTTTCCAAGTCTTCAGAAGCCATATAGCTTTGTTTGGGGGCAAATTGTATTTGTTATTTTCAGATAATGTTACCATCTTACAGCAGTTCTCAAATCTAATTTGTGTTTTTGTACATACTACGTATGGTACATTTATGTACATTTTTCATGTCATTTTTTTACCTATACAGTATATTGTCATTGTATGCTTAAATTATATGAAAAAGAGCAGTGTGCATATTTTTTAAATCTTCTTTTCTGATTCACATACGAAATTTAGTCACACAGGCTAGAAACAGCATAAGGGCGAGTACATGATCACAGAATTTTCATTTTGCGCTAAACTATTCCTTTCAAAACAAAGGGTATGCTTTCATTTAGACAGCTAGATAATCATACATGACAAAAACACAAACATAATGAAACCTAAAAATAAAAGACAAACCCCCAATGGATGCTGGATTTTGACTGATTGGTTATTAAAGTCATATCAAGGATTCCACTCACATACAAACACTAACAAACATATTTGGTAATTCCTAACACGGGCCCTAATGATCCCTCGGCTTCTCTGTAGGTAAAAGGAAAGCAAATCAAAACAGACCCTTTATATTTGTTTATTGAAAGAGTGAGTGAATGAGTTTGATTAAAATCATTAAAGCATGGCACACTGTTAGAGCTGGAAATGAAAGTGTGATTACCTCCGCCATGCATGGCTGACTGTGAAAGAAGAGGCACTCGCTTTGCCTCCGCTCCCTATTTACTAAAGAATAATGATGTGTTTATAAGTTCTCCAAACTGCCAATTTGTAGTTCCTTAAGAAAACATATTGAAAGCTATCCTGCAAGTCCTGTTTACTGGTGGTCACTGCAGACAAAAATAAATAAATTGATAAATGAAATGATGGGCAAAAATCATCAACACACAATTTAAAGATGTAGTTGAAATAAAGTAATGTCAGGGCTAGCAAATGTGAATAAGAAGAGATATTGACCGTTTGCAAATTATACATGGAAAAAAACGTAGTTCTTTGCACAATGCAATTATTTCTGGATTTGTATGGACCATATTCTCCAGACTGACAGCTATAGCAACATTCCCTTAAACAGTTGTTTCATGTAAGAAAGAAATGACACACAGCGAGGCAAGGATTTCTGCAAGGTCAGAATGAAATTAATATGCAATTATGTTTGACGTGTAGTGTTTGGTAATTTCTCTAGATGCTCTTAAACACAAGTGTCCTTGCTTACCAGTCATGTATTCAGTTGACATTCAAGGGGAGTTTTTTATCTTTTCACCAGCTTGATGAAAAACAAAACTATGTCTTAAAAATTATTCTCATTGCAGAATAAAAGCAAGGTACACTTCTTGGCTAAAACTCCACTACAAAATGTACACTAATACAGTTGCAATTATGGCCACATCAGTCTGTGCCTTGGAAAATATCCTCTAGGGAGATGTTTGAGACTTTCTTCTTAACAGTGGTTTAGTGATGTATAATGCCATCTGCTCCCCTACAGTGTCGACATGTTCTTGTAGTGTAATCATGTTAAACACCTTCACACAACTCCTCTTCCCTTCAATTTGCACACATTTAAAGGGATAGTTCACACAAAAAAATACAAATTCTCTCTTCATTTGCTCACCCTCATGCCATTCCAGATGTTTATGACTTTCTTTCTTCTGCAGAACACAAACACACACATACACACACACACACACACATTTATTTATTTTTGCACGTGACACTGCACAGCCGGTAGAGGGGGGCAGTGTAGACGAGAACTTTTTTAATTGTCATAAAGAAAAAAATAATATACTGTATATAATATAGTAAACGTGAACAAATTGGTTATGTCTGCTGTACTCTTTGTATTATTTAGTTTTTATAGCTGTAAAAAACAAATGAACAAATAATATCAGTAGTCAGGTTTGCCTATATGCACTTTTTGACTTCTCAGACATTATGTGTGTGTGTGTGTGTCTGAAGTGCTAACATATACAGACTTTGCTGGATAATCACGCTCAGTCAGCATGTTTTCACTGTCAGTTTACAAGTTTTAAACTGCTGTCGTGGTGCTTTTGTGATAGTTCAGAAAACATATTATATGCCTAAAAAGACTGTTTGAGTTGCTTTTTGTGTGAATGAAAACCACATCTACACCTAATAAGCAGACGTAGCTGCGTGCATGGGAAGACCGTGTATTTAGATGTGATAGCTGTGCATATACAGTACAGTACAAGCTGTGAACTATTATCGTGGTACTATTGTGACAATTAGGCTGTTTGTTACATAAAATAAACATTATGTGCTTGAAAAGACTCTTTGAGTAGCTGTTTGTTTGACAAATGGCAAACGCTACTAATGTAAACAAATGGCAGCATGAATTGGTGGAAGATCGCGTCTGATGTTTGACTGTGCATTTAAGAGCTGTAAACTTTTTATCATGGTACTTTGGTGATGAGTTGGATGTATGCATATAAAATAAACTTATTCTGTTGTTTAAAAGACTGTATGAGTAATTGTTTGAACAAACATAAATTACAGACGCATATACCAGCGCACCTGTGTCAGCAAAAGCTGATTTGAATCTGGCAGCTTGTAATGTAATTGGCTTTTGCAGAAACACATGTGTGACGCTCCTCTGTGGGGCCCAGTAGTATGTATGAAAGGGTTAAACCACTAGAGCCATGTGAATTAATTTTATGCTGCCTTTATATGCTTTTTGGACCTTGAAAGGTCTGGCCACTATTCACTTGTATTGTATGGACTTGCAGAGCTGAAATATTATTCTAAAAGTTGTTTTGCAAAAGAAAAAAAAAACAGTCACACATATGGGATGGCATGAGTGTGAGTAAATGATGAGAGAATTTTCCTTTTTTTGGGGTGAACTGTCCCCTAAAGTCATCCAGGCCCTGTAGGGTCAATTTTGGATTGAAGGGCAAGAATAGAGCCAAAATCAGATCCAATGTTATTTGGACTGCCCCACTGAAATTGTCCTTCAACAGATTCCTGCCTTCTAAATTGAATCTTTGTTTAAATTATCCATCATCATTTTGCCCACTCGTATAGACTGTAAAATTTGTGAAATATAGATCAAGAGATCACAGATGTTTCTTTAAATCTTTAAGCCTTTCGGTTCACACTCTCATGTTATCTAAAGAGCTGTCCATCATGGCAACTGCATTACAGCACCAACAGTGCAAATATAGAATTCACTTTGAATCAGTTGCACCCTCTGATAGTATGATTTATTTGTACACTACCAAAAATATTTTAGTAAATTTTTAAGATTTAAGTATTCCAATTTCATAAAAAATTTCCGTCAAATTTAATTGTGTAATCTTAAATAAAATTAAATTATGAATTTTTTTTATAAATGTATTTTAAGATTAATCAATACAATGTTATAATATTGAATATTTTTTTTTTTTTTTTTGAGGTTCCCAGTTCAGTAAAATTATTATGCAAATAACATAACAGCACAAACATGGACCAAAAAATGTGCAATTTGCACAGTTCCCATGAGTCCTCACTGGATTCTAAGATTCTTTGTGTGAAGAACAGAGCTAAATTTAGTCTTTATTCAATAATCATGGTCCACATCTTCCGTAACAAATCTCACACTCATTTAACATAAAAAAAAGTGCCACCGTGTGAAGTGTCACGACAAAGGTTTGACGTCAGTGATTCCAAATGCCATTGGCTCTCACATGTCTTGTGTCAGACTGTGATATTCTAAAGTTCTTATGTATTTTAAATAAGATGTGACTGACTTCATGGAGAATATGATTTTCAGTGATTAAAACCTTCAGTTTCATTATTTCTTTTACACTGAGCTGTTGTATGGATTTAGAAGACTTGGAATGCCACATGGGAACTAAAATATCGATATGATAGTAAAATATAATTACACTAATATACTGTATTTATAAGTATAATAAAACATACTGTGATTAACCCTTAAACACATACCTCGGGTATTTAGAGACCTAGAACCTCATTCCACCCCCGTACCTAATCACTTTTTTGGAGTTGTGCCCAAACCTCTTTAGTATTCCTCAATATATCACTTATAAATTGTGTAAAAAATTTAATTAAAAAAATGAATTTGTATCAAAATATTTTTTTGGTTGTTTTTTCAAAATTACCAAAATATAAATACAATTATAATGGTTCAAGTACCAAAAGCGTATAGGGTCTTTAGAGACCCGAGGTATGTAAGTGTCAGTTTTTTTTAATACTTCAATAAATTATATATTTTTTTTTATTATTTTATATATATTTAAGCTTATCACATAATGTCCATTTATTTGTTTATTACAAATGGCAAATGGTCTGCACTTGTATAGCGCCTTTTTAACCCTAGCGGTAATCAAATCACTTTACACTGCATATCATTCACACACCAATGACTGCAGAGCTGCCATGCAAGGTGCTAGCCTGCCATTGGGAGCTACTTGGAGTTCAGTGTCTTTCCCAAGGTCACTTCAGCATGTGGAGTCCTGTGGGCAGGGTATCGAACCACCAACCTTGCAATTAGTGGACACTTTACCACATTACCATATTACAAGATAAATTAGTACTATATTCATACAAATAAACACTATATCACATTGATTTTCTGTGCAACAATGAATTATAAACAATAGTGAATTATCAGTGTCCCATATGCAGGTACATGTACAGGTGAAACTCGAAAAATTTGAATATCGTGCAAAAGTTCATTAATTTCAGTAATTCAACTTAAAAGGTGAAACTAATATATTATATAGACTCATTACAAGCAAAGTAAGATATTTCAAGCCTTTATTTGATATAATTTTTATGATTATGGCTTACAGTTTATGAAAACCCCAAATTCAGAATCTCAGAAAATTTGAATATTGTGAAAAGGTTCAGTATTGTAGGCTCAAAGTGTCACACTCTAATCAGCTAATTAATCCAAAACACCTGCAAAGGGTTCCTGAGCCTTTAAATGGTCTCTCAGTCTGGTTCAGTTGAATTCACAATCATGGGGAAGACTGCTGACCTGACAGTTGTGCAGAAAACCATCATTGACACCCTCCACAAGGAGGGAAAGCCTCAAAAGGTAATTGCAAAAGAAGTTGGATGTTCTCAAAGTGCTGTATCAAAGCACATTAATAGAAAGTTAAGTGGAAGGGAAAAGTGTGGAAGAAAAAGGTGCACAAGCAGCAGGGATGACCGTAGCCTGGAGAGGATTGTCAGGAAAAGGCCATTCAAATGTGTGGGGAGCTTCACAAGGAGTGGACTGAGGCTGGAGTTACTGCACCAAGAGCCACCACACACAGACGGGTCCTGGACATGGGCTTCAAATGTCGTCAGAAGCGTCTTACCTGGGCTAAAGAAAAAAGAACTGGTCTGTTGCTCAGTGGTCCAAAGTCCTCTTTTCTGATGAGAGCAAATTTTGCATCTCATTTGGAAACCAAGGTCCCAGAGTCTGGAGGAAGAATGGAGAGGCACACAATCCAAGATGCTTGAAGTCCAGTGTGAAGTTTCCACAGTCTGTGTTGGTTTGGGGAGCCATGTCATCGGCTGGTGTTGGTCCACTGTGCTTTATTAAGTCCAGAGTCAACGCAGCCGTCTACCGGGACATTTTAGAGCACTTCATGCTTCCTTCAGCAGACAAGCTTTATGGAGATGCTGACTTCATTTTCCAGCAGGATTGGCACCTGCCCACACTGCCAAAAGTACCAAAACCTGGTTCAATGACCATGGTATTACTGTGCTTGATTGGCCAGCAAACTCGCCTGACCTGAACCCCATAGAGAATCTATGGGGCATTGCCAAGAGAAAGATGAGAGACATGAGACCAAACAATGCAGAAGAGCTGAAGGCCGCTATTGAAGCATCTTGGTCTTCCATAACACCTCAGCAGTGCCACAGGCTGATAGCATCCATGCCACGCCGCATTGAGGCAGTAATTAATGCAAAAGGGGCCCAAACCAAGTACTGAGTACATATGCATGATTATACTTTTCAGAGGGCCGACATTTCTGTATTTAAAATCCTTTTTTTTATTGATTTCATGTAATATTCTAATTTTCTGAGATTCTGAATTTGGGGTTTTCATAAGCTGTAAGCCATAATCATCAAAATTATATCAAATAAAGGCTTGAAATATCTTACTTTGCTTGTAATGAGTCTATATAATATATTAGTTTCACCTTTTAAGTTGAATTACTCAAATTAATGAACTTTTGCACGATATTCTAATTTTTCGAGTTTCACCTGTACATATTATACTTGTTATTTCTTACTCAAGGTGGCGCTGATGTTTAAGTGATTGATTTGATTTACATTTGACATTGCTATCTGATGTAGAAACAACATTGCAGTTGTCTGACAAATGTAGCACATGAACAGTATGACATGACTATTTTCATTTGGGGATAAGTAAGTTAAGTTGTTCATCTATTTAGACTCAATAAGTGCCTGAGAAAATACATGTGAGTAAAGGCCAAAGTATACTTGGGGTGTGCGTGTTGCGCATCGCTCTGCACACAGTATGTGAGATGCTAATTGTTTCATCATCACAGCCTCAAGGCTTGACCTTGCACCACCTAGATTTGAGTATTGTCTGCGCATGTACTGACCATTGACTGTACTGAAAGAATATCACAAATCAGTTGTACTGTGTATGCGTTGAACGCGTATTTATTAGATTGCACTCAGAAAAGTATACTCAGAAAGGCAACATGGTTGACTAAATGCGAGGTGATACGGAACACGCAAAAACCTGGGCCTTCACGTATGTGTAATTTAGGTGTAGCTGATGTGTATCTCATGTATAGATTATGTGTTACATGTAGCTCAATATGTGTTTCAGTAGTTTGCAGGTGCTTCGAATGGGAGAGCCCACGATTCAAATAAATGTGAGTTAGCTCACACAGCATTCGAAATGGGAGAACCCTTGAATACACTTAGCATGTGCACTCCAAGGTCACATCCAAGGTAGTCGACTACAATGGGTTCCGCGAGCGTGATTTTAAGTTGTGACAGATCAGATTTGAGGTAGAAAAGCTCTCTAATCCAGGGCTGAAACCATCATGGATACTGATCTCTTCTGAGAGCCTCACATACCTCTGAACTTGAGAAAAGGCCAATGTCAATTTGGCAGACAGAATTTGCATGCCCCGCCCCCAGACATGCTGGTATAAAGGGGATCGGTCGAGTGAATGTCAGGCTCCTCAGTTTTCACTGAGGAGCAGAGAATAATGTTACAGATTACAGTGGTAGAGATAGAGACGTGGCAAGGGGAACACAACGTCTCGTTCCTTCCATCAAGGAACGGAGGTTACAACAGTAACCATGACGTTCCCCTTCTGTCACTCACTCGACGTTGTGTCGATTGCAGTGACACAAGGGCTCCCACTTCAAAACGCCATGCACTAACCCGTGTCACGTGGCTGCTGAGCCAGGTGCAAGCAGGCTGTTGCATGCTAGAAGCAGCTACGTCGGCTGCAAGTAACCCTCCCCAACACCCCCAATAAAAGGTGTCATATGCCGCTCTTAGGTTTCAGTACCCGTACGGGAACAGGCAACATCACTTGTATTGGAGCCAGCCGGCCATCCGCTCCTTTTTTCTCTCTACGTTTCTCGTCACAGAGTTAAACTGTGCATCTCTGTGGGTCTTCAGATCAGAAAGAACAGCAATTTGGGACTCCAAAGGAGAAGATGGTGGGCTAGTTGAGACATGCGACGGGAGCATACGCTGCCTTGGCACTTTATGTACACTACAGTGGCGGTGCAGTCTGAACAGATCAAGATGTGCTTGCCCCAAATCAGCAGGAGAGACCTCTCTAGGGCAAGGAGTACAGCCAACAACTCAAGGCAGTTGATGTGCCAATGCAGGCAGGGCCCCGTCCAGGAGCCGCGGCTGCGTGCCCGTAGCACCAACCCAATTGAGAGGCGTCTGTGGTGACCGCGACACGTCTGGACACTTGCTGTAGGGGTTCTGTCCAAGGGTTGAAAATCTGATGACAGGAAGGGGTGATTAACACACGGTATGTGCCACGACGCCATGCCCATTTCGGGACTTGAGTCTGAAGCCAGTGCTGAAGCGGTCTCATATGCATCAACCCGAGCAGCGGGACTGCGGCCGAGGATGTCATATGCCACAGGAATCTCTGGAACTGTTTGAGAGGAACCGCTGTGCCTGGATTGAAGCGAACGAGGCACCTGAGCACTGACCGTTCACGCTCAGTTGTGAGGCACGCTGATATTAAGACTGAGTCTAACACCAAGCCGGGAAAAGAGATGCTCTGAACCGGAGAGAGCTTGCTCTTTTCCCAGTTGACCTGAAGCCCCAAACGGCTGAGGTGCGTGAACACCTGGTCCCTGTGGGCACATAGTCACTCTTGATAGTGTGCTAGGATGAGCCAGTTGTCAAGGTAATAGAGTATGCAGATGCTCACTTCCCGTAGCGGGACAAGGGCTGCCTCTGCGACCTTGGTGAAGACAAGAGGGGACAAGGATTGGCCGAAGGGCTGTAGAGACCCTTCTCCATCTAGGCTGGAGGGACAGGCTCTATCACATCTCTGAGTAGCAGGGTCGTAACCTCGTACGTAAGGTGCTGGCATTTCCGGCACGCATGCAGTGGAGCGAATACGGCCGAGACGAGGCGAGAGCCCGGCAAACTGAATCGTGTTGCCGAGTTGGATGTTACTGGCCAGCCAATGCGACGGGTTGGTTAGCGACATCCAAGCTCTGTGCGATTAACGGGACGATCGTTTTTAACGAACCGGGTGGGGCTTCGCAGTGGGGGGGTCTGGTAATAATTCGTCAGGAGGCAGAAGCACGTCCCAAGGCTTGGGTGCTGAGAAAGACTCAAAACACGTCGACGGCCAGGCGTATCAGTACAAGGTCCTCCCCGTCGGCTCATTAAAGACTGAGGAGGAGGTCCTGTAAGGACGTCTTCGGAACTCATCAGGGCTGGATAGTCGCAGGTCCGGAGGTGAGATGACTACATCCGGGGAGCCGGGGCTGTAAGACTTTGGTGCCGAGGTGCCATGAGAACAGCGTGCGCCAGCTAGATGACTCAGGAAGTGAGGAAATCACTCTTTTATTAACAATGTAGGTACCGCAGCCCAAAGGGGGTGCAGCAACGAAGAATAAGGAAAAAAGGGTTTTCCTCCCGGCCCTCCACCGGGGGACGGAGTGGTCTTGGTACCAGCTCTGGAGCAAACATCTGACTGCCTGGGTCTTCTGTCTCAGGGGAACCTAGGAGCTTCACGAGTCTTAGAGGGGGTCTTGAAGACGGGGGCGTAACCCTCCTGCGGGGCGCTCGACACTGGGGCTGAGACCTGGGCTCGTTTGCAGCATAGCTGCCTGGTTTAGTCACAGGGGAACGCCCTCAGCGGGCAGACAGGGCGCGGGCTGCATTGAGGCAGCAGTGCAGCATAATGTGAGATATAGCTTCCGTCGGCCTCTTCACTGCCGAAAACTGCTGGGCGAAGTCATCAACGGTGTCACCAAAGAGGCCGAACTGGGAGACGGGGCGTTGAGAAAGTGTACCTTGTCAATGTCTTGCATCTTGACCAAATTCAGCCACAAATGGCATTCCTGGACCACGAGAGTGGCCATCGCCCACCCGAGTGCTTGCACTCTGACCCTCGTAGCTCTGAGAGTGAGGTTGGAGGCAGAGCGCAGTTCCTGCTGCACATCGGGAATACCCAGGTACAGATATTTAGGTGCCTTGGCTTGGTGAACTTGCAGGAGAGCCATGGCATGCAGGGCGGAGGTGGCCTGTCCAGTGGCGCTGTAGGCTTTCGCAGTCAGTGACGATGTTGTACTAGAGGCCTTGGAGGGGAATACTGGGCGGTCCCGCCAGGTGGTGCCGTTCTTGGGACACAAGTGGATCGCAACCACTTTGTCCTCCTGAGGGACCTCTGTGTATCCTAGGACCACCCCACCGCCAGGGTAGTGAGATCGGACGAGCGAGGAGGTCGTTTCCGGGCATTAAAAGGTGCCCTCCACAAATTCGTTGGCTCGTCATGGACTTCCGGAGAACAAAGGTACTGGGGGGGAGGGGCGGCATGCTATGAGCGGCTTATGAGCTTACGGTGGCCCGGGAAAGCATAGCGCATAACCATTCATAAAACGCTGCCTGCGTGTGTTCGCAGCCCAGGCACACGAGACAGCTTTTATGAACCGCATCCAGGAACTACACTGAGGTGGAAGGGCATCTTGAAAAAAGATGTCTTTGGGGGAAGAAACAAAATCGTGATAAAAGAAGGTGAGACAATTACAGTGGTTGAGAAGGTGAACCATAATTACAAGTCTAAACAGCATGACTGGCCTATCATAAAGCCTGATTTAACTTCTTTGCTTGGGTTAGCTTGTCGGTGTAGCGTCCGTATTCGATGCGGAAATCGGCGAGAGTGAGGGTGCTAGAAGAGCTGGGTGAGGGGTATTTGAGGGTAAGGGAAAATTTGTCACGGTTGAGGCAGCCTCAATAGAAAGGTAATCTCTGGCAGAGGCAGCCTCACATGAGCAGTAGTCTCTGGCAGAGGCAGACTCATGCATGATTCCACTCCAGTGGCCCATGGATAGGGAAGGATAGAAGAGAGTATATTAGTATAAAGTCCTGGATGAATTTGGTGTTGATGAAGTGGAAAAATCGCTGTGTTTCGCCGAGACATACAAATCATGGAGCTGGGCTTTGTTTGAATGGCGAAAGAATGGCATGTCGGCTGCTACCAAAGTGTGTGTCAAACCATTGGGTATTTTTGGGTTATCAGACATATTGGAGGCTGCGGTCGTGGAGGATTGATAGGATCTCGAAGGAGGAGAAGTTTTGTTTTTGCACTAGGGGTGGACCTCAATCTGCGGCCGGTGGTTGAGTAACAGCGTTTGGAGAAGGAGAGATGATTCCAGACTCGATAAGCTGTTGTGGAGAGTTGGAGAGAATTTCTCATCAGAGGTGAAGTCAAGTCAAATCAATTAAAATTTATTTGTATAGCGCCTTTCACAACACACATTGTTTCAAAGCAGCTTTACAGAAGATCAGGCATTAACAGACGATACAACTGTAATGTTTATAATGTTGATGCATCATCATTGTGTAATTAGATAAAATATAATTGTTTATCGTGTTTAAAAAAAGGAATTAAATAATAATTGTATTAATAACAATAGTGAGCAAGCTGAAAGCGACTGTGGCAAGGAACACAAAACTCAATAAGATGTTGATTAATGGAGAAAAATAACCTTGGAAGAAACCAGTCTCACTGTGGGGGCCAGTTCCCCTCTGGCTAACATCAAGTCAAGTCAAGTGGTTTTTATTGCCGTTTCAACCATATACAGTACACAGCAAAACGAGACAACGTTCCTCCAGGACCATGGTGCTACATAAAAACAACAAAGGACCAACATAGGACCACATGAGACTACACAACGAAATAAAATACCTATATAAACTACCTATATATACCTATATAAAGTGCACGTGCAAACATGTGCAAAAAGTACAGGACAGTACAACAAATTACTGACAATGAACAGGACAATAGACAGTGCAGCGCCGACCAGTACTCAGTAGTGCAAAAAGATGACAGTTTCTAAAAATGTAAACATAACATACTATGAGATAATGTTCTATGCACATAGCAGTTATTGAGGTAGCAGACAGTTATAAAGTGACAGTAATTAAAGTGCAACTCAGGACACGTGTGTGTCAAACCAGTCTCTGAGCATTGAGGAGTCTGATGGCTTGGGGAAGAAGCTGTTACACAGTCTGGCCGTGAGGGCCCGAATGCTTCGGTACCTCTTGCCAGACGGGAGGAGGGTAAAGAGTTTGTGTGAGGGGTGTGTGGGGTCGTCCACAATGCTGGTTGCTTTGCGGATACAGTGTTTTTTGTAAATGTCTTTGATGGAGGGAAGAGAGACCCCAATGATCTTCTCAGCTGTCCTCACTATCCTCTGCAGGGCTTTGCGGTCCGAAACGGTGCAAGTCCCAAACCATCATGAACATAATGCCAGTATTAATTATGTATAGTGCAAGTCATGGTTTAAAATGATTAAACTAAGTTTAATCAGTGTTTAAACATCGATTTAGTTTGAACTGTAAGATTAATGACCAATGTCTTTGAAGTTCATCCTGGAAGAGTTCTAGTTCAATAGACATCTTCAGGTTAGAATGGAGCCTGATTCCAGAAGAATCATCACAATCATAGAGGTAAGCAACTGTTTTTATATACACTCTGACAGTATGATTGGATGGATTAAATTTACGTGATCCTCCCGAACTTTGTTAATGAAACTTAATTTGACAGCAAGTTGCATCTTATGAAATACAGTGTGAAAATAATGAATACTGTTCTATATTTGTGCTGATTTGTTGCATTATCTCTTTGGTTTATGAAAAATAAAACGATTTTTTTCACATTTTCATATTTTTTTTGTTGAAAATTTGACACTACCTGGGCATTTTGCACATCTATTTTTTTATAGATATAAGTGCCAGGTCTCTAAAGACCTGAATATGAATTAGTGTTTGGAAAAATTACAATGCATTTAAGTTTAAACATGCAATAATATCCACAGATTTAAATCATTACAGTAATCTCTCCTAATAAGACTGCCCTGACCTTACTGGCCACGTGCTAAAAGACACTGAGGGCTGCTTTTGCCATATATATAGTGACATATATGTTTAGAGAATTTTATCTAAACTGTAGCTGAGGCTTTTAAACTAACTTAATAGGTATGCCTTTCTCTTTATCATCCTGTACCTGGAGAACCGAACAAGATAATGTAGAGCAAATATGTTAGTGTGTGAATGCTAGAGTGCATTACAATTCATTTCAAGTGACAATTAATCACTCCTTGTGTCATAAAAGCCACTGTGTGACAGAGTCAGAATACGTAGGTGATTGATGTTAGCCTTCTACTTAGTCACATGTTTGCATCGCAATAACACATTATCAATTTATGCAACCCACATTGCCACATACTCATTTTCAAGGTCAAACTAATCATAATATCCTTTGCGTTTTAATTGAATATCACAGCCCAAGATGTATCTGGCAGGGCTGCTGTATTAGATCTTACTACATCTAACAAGCGTGATTGCCTTTCATGTTTGGCATCATCCGTAAATGCAAGGTTGAAGTCCAGGACAACACAGCGCAGCATTTACACTGGCACAGCTCATTACCTTGTTTCATTTACAGACTCCCACGTCCATGTGGTTGTTGGCCAATAGATTTGAGTGTGGGGTGTGTTTGACTAGTCAGATTATGCTGTCTAACACAGTATGTTGAATTAATGTATGTTAAGCACAAGCTAGGAAGGTTACAGCTTCTCTAGATCAATTTGTATGTTTATTTTTTTCTTTCCATCCAGTCCTAACTGCCTTCTTGTTACTTAAATGATGCCTGCCTTATCAACACATATGTGTCAACACTTTCTGCCTTTCAGTTAGCAGCAACGACTACATTATATACATACATAGCTACAACTCCATTAGATGGCAGTGTAGCTTGTCTTTAGCAGGAAGCACAGGTAAATTGCTTGAAATATTTCAGCTTACATGCCTAAAATTTACAATAAACACACACACATCGGAGATATTCAGTGTCTCATATGAAATATCATAATTTCCAAAAACATCCCACAAGTGGTAGAGTTCTCTATTGCCATGGCAACAAATCCTTTGAAAAGCAAGTCAAAAGAGGCTGTGCCAGTGAACAGTAGCACTGTTTGTGCATGGAGATATGTCAATGCATCTGAGCTGTGATATTTGTCATTGTTACATGGTGAGGACTGTGCAGAATTTTGATGAGGAAAAGCCATTAGTGGGTCACAAGCAATTTTCTTTTGCGACTAATTTTTGAGACGTGATTGAACGCTGAACTTTGCAGGCATTATTGTGATTTTGAACGCTTTATTTCTGCACACATTTCAATGCTATGTGGCTGCAAAAGTTGGTCTAATGATGGGCAGGTAGTTGAAATAATTTTGGGAAGTTGACCTGCTGTGTGACATGCTACACTTCATGTTATTACCATTCAGTTATTTTTAAATTGTGACAGCTATACATAATTAGAAATGTGTTAATACTCCTTCGATAATTCACTACTGTTGCATGACTGACATGTTATATTGCAATATTATTTTCTTAATTTTAATGTTAACACATCAAAACATTAAAATGAGTGTTATGAAAATAACTGATTCACCAGTTATTTTATACATCGTCACATAATGACATCACCATTACATAATTCTAGCATCCCTGGTCGTAGTATAGATGCTTAAACCTTCCCGTGTCATGGTATTGAAGCTTAAACCCTCTAATAAATCTATAAGTGGGCACATATTGCTAATTATAACTTTTTTCTGATGAGTTATTAATTAGGAAAATGGTAAATGGTCTGCACTTCAAAAGCGCCTTTTTAACCTTAGCGGTATTCAAAGCGCTTTACACAGTGTCTCATTCCCCATTTCATTGCCATTAAATTACTAATTCACTATGGCTGTGTCTTGTTTGGAAGGCTGCCTCCTCCGGAGGTCATATTGTCAGCCGCATATGTCATTGAGGCTGTCTCATTTTATTTATTGTCAATGCCTTTTGTGTATATGCACTTACATTTATACAATTGTTAACCTTTTTTACATTCACAATAAAAAAAAATGTATAAAAAAAAAAAAAACTAAACGAGACAGCCTTGATGACGTATGCAGCCGACAAATACAACCTCCGGAGGATGCATCTTTCCAATCGAGACACTTGTCTTTACGTCCTCCTAATGTCACAAGCTTATCCAGAATGGTCCAGTTATGTAATGTATTCATAATATTTGGGTAATTTTTTGGGACTTGTTGGCAACATAACTGCAACATCATAGTTCCTTTACTTAATTACCACTTCACCCTCCAATTCCAATTCCACTATTTTACATTCTCCTATGTGATCCAAAAATAAATAAATAAATAAATTGGTATAATTAAAGTTTTGTACAATTTATTTGGATGACTGAGTAGGCAGGAAATCTTGAAAACAAAATGTGTCATTATAAAACTAAATGTTTGCATAATAATGATTTCATGCATCATTTGCTCAGATGATTAATTATTTGTACATTAAATATTCTGAATCCTCTGCACAATATAAGAGTCTGCATGTCAAATTAAATTAAAATAAATACATACAATACCAGTGATTGAATTAGATCTGTTGGGTGACATACACAAAATGTGCATAATTCATGTGCCTACATATTACACAATAACAAATTGAAACCACAATAACTTTGCAATGTGTTTTGATGACCAGAACTTGCTATTTAAAATGTATAAAATGCCTCCTGTCACAACATATAAATAGAACATCTCTCTGAAGATAGAATGTGTGTGACAGATCCAGTCTTTCTCCTTCACTCTGCGTTGTGTTTTACACAAAGATTCCCTTGATCCGATAGAGACCATCCGTACGACGGGCTCAATCTCTGGACGAACCCCCCCAATGAAAGCACAAACACAAATGCTGACTGGTGTAAATCTGTTTACTGCAGCTGTTGAATGAAATAAAACACCCTTTTTAGTGTTATTTCGCTGCAGGCATAACTGACCCACAGTGTGCGGTAGTGTTGTCACGATACTAGAATTTCTAACTTCGATACGATACCTTGAAAAATATCGATATTCGATACCATTTTCGATACCACAGAGAAAAAAACTGCCACAATATTAAGAGGGTAGAACTGTCTAGAACATGACAATGAGGTATATTTTACATGAACAAAATGTCCTGAGGTATTGCACTTGTTCAAAAGCCTCTCAGATTGCCATACATTCAAAAACCAATGAAGTGCAAGTAAATAAAAGTGCAATCTTTTGTATTTCCAAGTCAAATCAAATCCAATCTCAATGTCAACAAAAGATACTTAAACGTCAGGGGGTTGGGGTTGACTAGCTTTCATAAGGTCTCTCGCTCTCTCCCTCTCTGCCTTGCACGCACTATGTATGTTGTGTAGCGCTATCTATGTTATGCGTGCAGTATGTTCTGTCTCGCATGATGCGCTTATAGATTCCGGAGATTTGAACTAAATTGCGGGCATCAGGGAGAAGCTATCAATATACGGGAGACTCCGGAACTTCCGGGAGACTTGGGATGTCTGGCTTCATATCAAAAATATTTCCAGATAGCACTCCTGCTGTGTTCTTTATCAAACAAAACTGGTCGCTGGGCGCGCGATGCACTCGCCATCTTTACATTCACTTCACTTTTGCTATTTAACCAGAGCGAATGAGAGGAGTGCGAGTGTGTGTGGTGTTTGTCAACGCCTTTGGAGAGAAGTGAAAGTGACAGCTCGGCTAGTATCGATACTTAGGGAAATTAGTATTGGTACCGTTCAGATATTTCAGTATCGATATTTATCGAAATATCGATATTTTTGACAACACTAGTGTGCGGTACACATTGCAACTGCTCTGTGTTGCATCATTTTAACAGAATTAACCAACATTAGCATCACAACACGTGAACACACTTGGCATGATACATGATAATAAACAAACATATACAAAAAGACATACCTGTTGAATGAAATAAAACACCCTTTTTAGTGTTATTTCGCTGCAGGCATAACTGACCTAAATAAAATATAAAATAAAATTAACCTCATGGCCTTGCTAACGAGAGTGTGGCACAACAAGAGTTCACAAAAAGTCATATAACTAACAAAAGATATGTTAATACTCTAATTCAATGATCGAAATATTAGCCTAGCCAAACCAAATCACAAACATAAAAATTCGACTTATTTTGCATTATAATCAAATTAATATTATTGAACTAAGACGGAGCATGAATATACCCACCCACAGCGTGCGGTACACATTGCAACTGCTGTGTTGCGTCATTTTCCGTCTTACCGAATATTTTTTTTTCCCTGCAGTCCCCAAACAACCACATGAGGGCACCACTACCACATGAAAAACAACCGCTGCTGAATTCAGAAGGAATTCACATTAAAAAAATTAATAAAATACTAACTCTGTTACACTCACCCCGACT
Source organism: Xyrauchen texanus (assembly GCF_025860055.1). Taxonomy (NCBI): domain Eukaryota; kingdom Metazoa; phylum Chordata; class Actinopteri; order Cypriniformes; family Catostomidae; genus Xyrauchen; species Xyrauchen texanus. Next base: position 17,472,020 of record NC_068294.1, read on the forward strand.
GAATTCTGATGAATTAAGGCAGCGGTTATTACTACAAAACAAAACACCCGTCCAGTACATTTGCATACCAGTACATACATAGAGATACCTACAACAGGTAAGCCAAACACAAAGTTATCTCAAAAGATGAAGTGGAAAGAGAGGATCGCTAATCTCTCAGAGCAACATCTGGCAGTAAGATGCTCATATACATCTCACAACACTCTATACCAGGGCATATAGTAAGCAAATATCACTTAAAACAAGGCATGTTATGAAAAGAAAATACATGAAATAAAAAAATAAATAAATAAATAAAAAAGATTGTATCTTGTCTTCTCATTTGTACATATTGAATCCTATTTGAACAACTCAGTACTAAAACAAAAAAAATAAAAAATAAACATTCAAACAGTCTGAATTCTGCAACCAGGCATTGACACAACATCTTGTCTAGTCATAGTGTACAACAATCTATTCACAGGCTTGAGGAAACGTCCAAAAGGAGACCTGGCCACAATAAAGGTCCCAGTGTCAGAAACTGCCACATCTTCAGCATCAACTTTGGAAACATCTGCTGAAGGATTTGAAATCACAGAATGTACAAAACTCACAGATTCGACCTCAGAATCCAAACCCCCAGTAACACTTGAACTATCAAACTGTTCATTTTGTGCACTCACTGACACATCGCTCAAAGACACAACTGATTCCAGCTGTAAACATTTATCAGGCAACCCAGAAACCCAGTCAGATGTTCTGGCACAACTGTCAGTTGTAGCACATGAGACATTAGCATCAAGAGACAAACCATCATTAGGTCGAACAGACTCTGAATCCTCATGCGTCTTTGCCAAACCACCATCCCTGACACTCTGCCTCGATTTCAAACTGTCAACACCCATTATTGCCAAAGACTCTGAACCATTGTTTTCGTCACATGAATCAGGCCCAGACGAAGATGAAACTGTGTCGGATACTGCACACTCCGCTTTGTCTAATGGCAAAAAGTTCACAGGTAACAAAAGGTTGCGATGCACAACCTTTTCCTGACCAGTGCTTGTATCCCTTATCTTGAAAATGTGAGTGTCAACATTTCTATCCACCACGACAAAGATGCCGGACATCCATCTGTCAGCTAGTTTTCGCTTGCCTCTCCCAGCCTTGTTCGCTAAAAGAACACGATCACCAACATCAATGTTCTGTCCTTTGACTCTCCTGTTGTAGAGCACTGCATGTCTACTCTGTTCCTTCAAAGCATGCGCCTGAGCTAATGACAAAGCCTCTTCCAAATCTTTCAAAAGAGAAGCCACATACTTGTCGTAGCAAGTCACAGTGTGATCCACCAATACAGAGCGGAAAATTATGTCTACAGGAAGGCGAGGAACTCTACCGAACATGAGATAAAATGGAGCATAGCCCGTCGTCTCATGAACAGTACAGTTGTACAAGAAAATCAAAGATTGCAGTTGTCTTGGCCAATTAAGCTTTGCATCAGGAGCCAATGCACGGATCATGCTCCCCAGGGTCCTATTAAATCGCTCCACAGGATGGTAGGGAGTTGTATGCGATTTTTGTACCCCAGACACCCGAAGCAGCTCACAAATCAACTGGCCCTCGAAACTTGCCCCTTGATCACTGTGTATGCGTTCAGGAAACCCAAACAAACAAAAGTATTTGTCCCACAAGACACGTGCCACTTGTCTAGCAGACTGATCTTTGCATTGAAACGCTTGCGCCAACCTGGTAAAGTGATCGGTGATCACTAGGACATCAACTGACTTGTTGTTTTGATCTTCAGCAGACCAAAAATCAATGCATACCAACTGCAATGGTCTATTGGTCACAATATTCTCTAGGGGTGCTCGACCCTCAGGCTCAGCGGTTTTACTGACAACACACCTCTGACAGCATCGTACATACTCCCTAACATCTCTGTCAATGCTCAGCCAAAAGAAACGACGTCTCGCCAGTCCCAAACTTCTGGACTGCCCCTGATGACCCGCGTGATTGTGAATTCCCCTCAACACCTCCAACTGAAGTGACTCAGGGACAACATACTGGAAACGCTTACCCTTAGACAAACGATCACGGGAGATCCGGTACAGAATCCCATTTCTCACGATGTCTAACCACATAATGAATAACCTTTGACAGCACACTAACAGAGAGCTGCTTTTCACGCAGGTCACATTCGGAATATGTAGGCTGCGTCTCAGAGTCGGAAACCATCTGAGGAAACAGACAAATTCAAATCAGACAAAGCACGAAGTCTTGCACCATCTTCCCATGTCATTTGTGAGTCCAGCACGGCCATTACATCCTCCTTATCCAAGGACGTACGTGCAACAATCACAGAATTACTGTGTAAAGGACCGCTGCTAGAAACACCCTGCTTTCCTTCAGACCCACAAGACCACCGAAAAGCATCCTGAACCGAGCCGGCAGAAACCTCCTGTACTTCAGATAAAAGTTTGTCATATTTCTCACATAACAGTCTAGAGCCAATGCTAGTTTTCACAAATGGAATCCTACTCAAAGTGTCAGCCACAACATTCTGCGCACCTGGTACATACTTGATGTCAAAATCATATGCCGCAAGTTTGGCCACCCACCGCTGCTCACAACAATCAAGCTTAGGTTTGGACAAAATGTGGGTGAGCGGGTTGTTATTGGTCCATACCGTAAATACGTGACCTTTCAGCCAATGGCTTAACTTTTCACAAACTGCCCATTTTAAAGCTAAAAACTCCAAGCGATGAGCCGGGTAATTTCGCTGAGATGGAGAAAGTGACTTACTGGCAAACGCTATAGGTCTAGCTCTAGTGTCACCTGCCTGAACTTGAGACAGCACAGCTCCAACGCCATCTAAAGAAGCATCGGTCGAAAGGACAAAAGGTCGGCTGAAGTCCGGATGGGCTAGGACAACTGCTTCCACCATGGCTGTCTTAAGATTCTCAAATGCCAGCTGCGTCTCAGGTGTCCAATCAGCTACAGTCAATTTCCTTAATGCACAATTCCTTTTATTTGCACAACCCCTTTTGGCTCTTTTTATCTGACCTTTCAATAGATCGAAAAGGGGTTTGGCCACGGTTGAGTAGTTGGGTACAAAATGCTGATGATAGTTAACCATCCCAAGGAAGGATCTTATGCGCTTCTGAGATGGCGCAACTCCATCAGCCTCCATCAGATCCAAGCTGGCCATTTTGGATATACTCTCAGCCTTACTTGGATCTGTGGATACACCAGATTCATTAATCACATGTCCAAGAAATTGCACAGATTTCCTAAGGAAATGACATTTCTTGGGGACCAGCTTCAGATTGTGCGTTCTCAACCGACCGAAAACCATCTCAAGGCGTCTTAATGCTGTCGTTTCATCGGGTCCAAAAACAATCAAGTCATCTAAATAGCACAACAAACTTAGGAAGTTTTGGTCCCCAAAAATACTTGTCATCATGCGCATAAAACTCCCTGGACTATTACAAATCCCTTGAGAAAGCCGATTGTACTCATATAAGCCCATAGGTGTTGTAAAGGCTGAGTACTTTCGGTCGTCCTCATGTAAAGGCATACTGTAAAAGCCAGAGGTTAAGTCCATTGTGCTGAATAGTGAATTTCCGCCTAATGCAGCCAAACAATCGGCCTGGTGAGGTAACGGGTGAGCATCTTTAAATGTTCTTTTGTTTAACCACCGAAAATCCGTACACACGCGTAAATCACCATTCTTTTTCCAAACAAGGACTAAAGGAGATGCAAACTCGCTTGTCGATTTGCGAATAATCTCCTTTTCCTCCATTTCACTCAAAACACGACGCAACACCTGATACTGACTAGGCGCCACACGCCGGTACGGAAGTCGGAAAGGTTTTGTGTCTGAAAGACGTATCCTATGGACAAATCCATTAGCATGACCACAATCCAAATGATGACGTGAAAAGACATCATTGTACTGCATGATTGTATCAGCCAATTTCTGTCTACAATGGCCAGAAACATCACAGGAATCCAAATCAAGCCCTTCTAGACCAACTGACCTTAGCTTCTCAGCAACAGACCCTACATTAATGGAGGTACTAGCCTCTGGCTTAGTCTGTTGCGTTTGAGAAAGCAGATTATCATCCATGTCTTCGAGAGCAACACCTGGAAACAAATTGGCTATCTTGGCATTAAGTCTCAGCATAACAGGTTTTCCCTAGTATTAATCAACTTCAACGGAACCCACCTGTCCCCCCATAGGTGTGTGACAAGCCTGGCCACAAGAACGCCTCTAGGTGCCGACCGCGAACTTGTAGGCTCTGTCAGCACAGCACTACCTGGAGACACCTCTGTGTGTTTAGGCAACCTACCCCACACAATGTACTCACGACCAGGCTCCAGACAGACTGCTGAATTACATCTCACCGTGCCAATTTTGTCAGGCACCCTGTCATCCCTCCAGCGATTCAAGCCTGCAAGCATAGACAGGAAGGCCTCAGACATAGGGTCATTACAAACATGAGGAGTCAAAACCGTTTTCCAAAACAAATCACATTGCTTTGAACATCTTATGATGTGTTTGATGACATTCGTACCAACAATGAATTCATCATGCTGCCCACTGACAATCAAGGTAGGTACCAACATTTTGCATCCATAAATCTCCAGCTCAAGTGTGACAGTACATTTTGGTTTTACCCGGCTGCCTCCGCAGCTCATAAGCGTAACATCTGAGCTGCTTCTACATTGATCACTGATTATGCCGGCATCCAACAATTTCTGTTCTGCACTCTCACTCATGGTACATGCCATTGATCCACTGTCGAGCATTCCATCCAGGACCAGTTTATCAGCCACCCTGACAGGAGCGTAGAACAAACTGTCATTCCTGCAGATGACATTCGTGTTCTGGAACACAACATTTTCACCACAACAAGATTGTTTAGCAGACATGAACATTTTTTCAGCATTTCCAATATTGACATCATTTTGGGAGTTGCTATCTAAACCTGTACAGCCTCCGCCATATACAGGTTGGTTAGTTTCCGGCTGAGGCTGTGGACAGCCTGAATGAGCATGCCCGGAGAAAAACAACTAAAACACAACCTGTCTGTAAGGCAGTGAGACTTAGTGGAATGTGCAGTATTACCACAAACTCCACAGCCTCTTGCTCTGCCTCTGTATCTGAAATTCACATTCTTCTCAGGCTGGACATTGTTACCCTGCTGTACTCTTTCCATTACCTGCTCCAACATACCCATCATACGGTTCAGAACATTCTCATCTGATTTCCCCATATCCTGGGACTTAGGAACAGTTTGATCAGAACAGCAAGCACTGCGCAAAGGGTTGTGTAAGCCATCGGGCACAGGAGCGGGATTCACATAGTCTGCAAGGCCAGCACCAGTTTCCTGAAAGTGAGACATTGGCAAACGCATATCACTATGTGCAACTTCAACATTTCTCAAACCGAGAGAGCTGGTAGAAGCCATAGAGGAGCGACGCTGTCTCTGATACTCATCCAATCTCCCCTGGACTTCTTTTGCGGTCCATTCACTGATCGGCTTGTGCTTAAAGAGACTAGACAGAACAGGATCAGGGCAATATTTTACAAACATGTGAGCCACCTCCTCACTGATATTATCCATGGCCCGTCCTTGTCTACGCAGGCCTTCATCTGCTAGATCTGCTGCCTTATTGATTCTGATCCAGTAATCTACTGCGGCCTCACTGGGCTTAGGTAGAGTCGAATAAAAGTCTGCCAATGGAAGGCATGATGGTGCAACACTGAAATATTTCAAGAGAATAGAGTAGATTATGTCAGGGTCATTCTTAACATCAAGAGACGAGTCACTTCTTAGACTAATTCTCACAATATCCCCTGCCTTACCCATCAATCGTGATATTATCTCATCTGCTTGATTTTCTACAGCACACTTCTGTTTTAACAGAAGAGTCCTGGTCATCTCAATCCATTCGTGTACCGTAAATTTATCTCTACTGTCACCTCTAAAAATCACAGGTTCTCTGTCGGTAGTGACATGTACAGTCACTTGAGAAACATCTTGTTTGGTTATACTGTCAGAATTTACCCCTTCACTGACATGAGACTCACGGCTTGTAGTCATTGTTCCATTTTCAATTATTTTGGCAGCGACGGCATCACTAATTTGTTCACCCAGCCTTCCAAACATATCAGCTAGACAATCCAATATTTGATTATCGCAATCCGTACTACGTGGGGTAGACGTGTTTCCAACATGGTGCTCCACAGGTGGGTCTCGAAAAAGCAGACCACGTCCAACGCCCTGAGCATTATCGAACGCCATGCACAAAGGACTTTCCCTACTGACATTAGGTGTAGGTTCGCCAGCACAAAGACTATTGGTCATGACACCCCTTCCACATGGAATAAAAGGGCTCACAGGACTGCTAACATCAAATCTTCGAACAAATTTCTCACCCATGAATGAAAGTTATGAAACAATATGACTTCAAAAGTTACTCAGCAGTACGTAGCTTGTTATCTGTAACAGTCCCAAAACAGTAGCGACATACCAGTTCAAGACGTCCTCATTCAAAGAGTCTGCGCGCAAAAATTTTTTCTTTTTTTTCCAAAAATAAATGAAATAAAAAAAACATTCAAAAAGTGTTCATCCAAAAAAAAATGTAAAATTTAAAAATAAAAACTGCATTGAAAAAGTATTTAAATCAGCAAACTTCAGGTAAACAGCAACCTCACGGCGATCTTCTTCAAGATGATCCGGTGATCCAACAGGTCACGGCACCAATGTGACGGATCCAGTCTTTCTCCTTCACTCTGCGTTGTGTTTTACACAAAGATTCCCTTGATCCGATAGAGACCATCCGTACGACGGGCTCAATCTCTGGACGAACCCCCCCAATGAAAGCACAAACACAAATGCTGACTGGTGTAAATCTGTTTACTGCAGCTGTTGAATGAAATAAAACACCCTTTTTAGTGTTATTTCGCTGCAGGCATAACTGACCCACAGCGTGCGGTACACATTGCAACTGCTCTGTGTTGCGTCATTTTAACAGAATTAACCAACATTAGCATCACAACACGTGAACACACTTGGCATGATACATGATAATAAACAAACATATACAAAAAGACATACCTGTTGAATGAAATAAAACACCCTTTTTAGTGTTATTTCGCTGCAGGCATAACTGACCTAAATAAAATATAAAATAAAATTAACCTCATGGCCTTGCTAACGAGAGTGTGGCACAACAAGAGTTCACAAAAAGTCATATAACTAACAAAAGATATGTTAATACTCTAATTCAATGATCGAAATATTAGCCAAACCAAATCACAAACATAAAATACTCAAAAATTCGACTTATTTTGCATTATAATCAAATTAATATTATTGAACTAAGACGGAGCATGAATATACCCACCCACAGCGTGCGGTACACATTGCAACTGCTGTGTTGCGTCATTTTCCGTCTTACCGAATATTTTTTTTCCCTGCAGTCCCCAAACAACCACATGAGGGCACCACTACCACATGAAAAACAACCGCTGCTGAATTCAGAAGGAATTCACATTAAAAAAATGAATAAAATACTAACTCTGTTACATGTGTTGCTTTTCACAAAGTTAAATCATATTTAACATGATACACTTTGTTTTTCTGTGGTAAGACACTTTAAATTTCACAACACAATATAAAAATGTCTTAAATTATGAACATAACACTAGAATATTTCTATATTTACACAATATTATGGAGCTATATTCATGACTAAAGTATGAAGTTGAAGCATAAAAGCATGTTGAATTGCTCTAATCGAAAAAATAAAATGTATTGTATTTACAGTGCTTGAATTTTGGGAGGCTGAAATGTAACATGGTTGAATTTTTAAGCATTGAATATTTCATTTGGAATCTAATTTCATTATTCAAAATTAAACTATATATATTCACCTTCCAAAGTTCATTTCCAAAATATTCAGTTAATTTGAAAATACCATCTAGTTTTTTTGACTGGTAAAATTCAGCCTCGCTAAACAAAATTCGCTTTCTCAAATTCAGTTCAGGTTCAACCTTCCACATCTGGGAACAGCAGGAAAAGCAGCAGAGTACTGATGCACAATCTCAACCCTGTCCTATTCATTCTCAACAGTAGGTGGTGGAGCGCAATCGGTGTTGTCTGCTGAAGACCAAAGCTACATGTAGAGAGAACAGCCATTTACATTTTGAGTTTGTTTTTCAATATAAAAAGAAATGAGCAGAAACGAAAATTAAATTAAATAATATATTACAATAAAAATAATAAATGAATGAATGAAAACTTAATTAGGCCTAAATCAATAAACAACAGGCCTACCTTTGTGCACAAGTTGGTACAAAGTGGCCGCATGATATTAAATTCAGAAGGAATGATGTCAATGTTATATTGTATCTATGGGGAAGTTCTCTATTTCTGCGCATCTTCCCACAATTCTTTCTCTTTACAAACTCTCATCTTCCTCTCTGACACCGAAGGGCGCTGTCACGCGCACATTGTAATGCATTGATGATCTGTTTGGGCACAAAGTGCATATCTCCGCTTAATTGGTTAATGTTTGTACATTTACCCTATGTTAGTGCTTTCACTGCCCTATTGTGCACATGGAATAGGCCTGCCAACCAGTTAAACTCTTTATACTTTTAATATCTTCACAGACCCTAGAAGCTTGCACCCTGATGGTCGACCTACAGATGATAAATGAAACATTACAAATGCAATGTGCAAAATAGTGCAAAACAACGTGACCAAGAAATATAAAGCTCTTGGTCCCTCTCATTACACATGCGTTTTGTGCAGTGTAGGCGGTGCTTGCGTCGCGGTTTCAGGGGTGGCCATTGCCATATTTACAATGAACAAGAACTAAACTACGCCAAGTCACATTCACACACATATAAAAACAATTTTCTAACGACATTTTTTAACAAGAATATGATTAGCACGTGAGCTATTTTGCATGCAACAAAATGCAGTTTATTTTATTTGTAAACTTTTAGTATATGCTGGCAGATATCTTTTTTTTTATTTTCTCCCCTTTTTCTCCTAATATGGAATGCCCAATTTGCTCGTGGTGATATAGTGACTAGACAATCGGGTGGCAGAGGAAAAATCTCAGCTGCCTCTGCATCTAAGACCATCAACCTGTGCATCTTATCACATGGCTCGTTTAGCATGTTCCAACTTTTTTATAATCTTATTCCATAACATTCGAAATATCAAAGATTTTCTCGCACTATGCGCCTCGAACCTGCACATCAAGGGGGTGGGACAAAAGGGATAAATACCTCTAAATCACAGTACATAATCTTCCACCCTTAGTATGACCAGAAGATTTAGCTGTCAGAGGGCTTTAGAGCTCATTTTTGAAGAGATTCAGGCACTCAGCGATGTGGAAGAGGAAGATGTCTCTGAATATGATTTAGATACAAATTCAGAGTATTCTGATTCTGAAAGTGAATTTGAAGATGGCCTTCACTCGGAATATGCACCACAAGGAGCACCACAGGCGGCCGCTGGAAGAGCCCCACAGCCAGCCACTTTAAAGAGCCCCACAGCCAGCCACAGAAAGAGCCCCACAGCCAGCCACTGGAAGAGCCCCACAGCCAGCCACTGGAAGAGCCCCACAGCCAGCCACTGGAAGAGCCCCACAGCCAGACACTGGAAGAGCCCCACAGCCAGCCACTGGAAGAGCCCCACAGCCAGACACTGGAAGAGCCCCACAGCCAGCCACTGGAAGAGCCCCACAGCCAGCCACTGGAAGAGCCCCACAGCCAGACACTGGAAGAGCCCCACAGCCAGACACTGGAAGAGCCCCACAGCCAGCCCACAGCCAGACACTGGAAGAGCCCCTGATTCCTGACTCAATTCAGAAAATTATTCTGGATATGACCAATCTTGAGGGGAGACATGTTTTCGGTGACCAGTGGAAAGAGATGGACATCATGCATCTGCATGCCTACTTTGGCATCCTCACTCTTGCTGGTGTCTACAGGTCAAGAGGGGAGTCGAATGAAAGTCTGTGGGATGCTGAGGCAGTGAGAACAATTTTTAGAGCCACAATGTCTCTGAAGAGCTTCCATGTATTCTCAAGGATCATCAGATTTGACGACCGGGAATCAAGACCTGTTAGATGGCGGGGGGACAAGTTGGGTGGACTGGCTTGCCCATCTTTACAACCCTAGGCCCAATGTAACTGTAGATGAATGGCTTGTGGAGATTAGAGGCCGCTGCCCTTTCAGGCAGTATATGCCCTCAAAACCAGCAAGGTATGGGATCAAAATCTGGGCTGCCTGTAATGCTGTTTCATCTTATGTATGGAACATGCAAATTTATACAGGGAAGCCAAAAGGAGGAACTGCTGAAAGAAACCAGGGGACACGAGTGGTGCTAGATATGTCACAAGGCCTCAATTTTGTGATGCATTTTGTGATGTATTTTTTCCCAAGCACCACTCCCTGTTGCAAGGACTATGCCTCAGACGTTCATCTGCATTACATAAGATAAAAGTGATTGATTGTTGACGTTCCAGTTGATGTATTGAAAGTTTGCATTAAAAATAAGAAATGTTAATGAAAACATTGTCTCACTTCATTTTTTCCAAGATAAGCATGATTTATGACACCCAAGTATTGAGTATAGTGGATGAATTATAACCTTATGACAAAAAAAAATGAATCACACTTCCATTATTAATTGTGTTCTAGTAGTGATTGCAATTCTTAAACATATATGTTATCTCAATTGTTTGAAATTGAGATAAAGACAAAATATATTAATGGTGTAGGAAGTACATTTTTATTTCAGAATTGTTTTTAAAACCCAAAATATGTTCCGGGTCAATTTGACCCGAGGGATACCAGAGGGTCCCAAAAGTGAAGACAATACAAGGGTTAAATATTACCTTATCGTTTACGAATATCAGAGACCCCAGTTATTGAACTAATTTAAATTTACCAAGAAAACGCTTAGATCTAAACTTCCTTTTAGTCCTTTTATTACTTTCTGCTATCAAAGCAACTGCAAGCTGTCGATTGATTTCTGTTCAGATATTTTTTTGTGTTTTTATTTTCATAGTTCATATTTTATTCGTATTTGTTTTTTGTAATATTGCATTGTTCGTAAGTCATGTTCGTAAGTCAAGTTTAGTGACCTACGCTGTTACTGCGGGGGGAAAAATATCAATCTGCTTCATGTGGCATCTCTGTTGTTCATCTCTTCATAAATAAATAAATGCATAATATGCTATATGCTTATCCTGTAAGTTCATGATTAAAAATTTAAATGTGAATAAAAATAAAATCTATAAAAGGTCTTATTATCATAAAAATTTGAAAATTAAAATGACAGGTAATAATAGATTATGACTGAATTTTTATGACCCTGTCAGTCAAAATTAAGGATGATGAGAAAGTCTAACACAAGCACTGTATGTGACTTGTTTTTTGGAATAGTCTAATTTAAAACATTACAAGTAAACATGCTACTAAGATGGACAGAAAACATGGACAAGTTCTTTAAAAGGAAAACAATTGACGATGGTTTGCCTATGTGGGATAGTGGTGTGCCGTCTAATTTTTTAGACGTAAAAAGTGTTCTGTAGCAGAAAAAAGGTTGGGAAAAACTGGATTAGGAAACCTGGCTGGAGTCACACAGCACGCCTTGGGATTTGAACTTGCAAACTCTATAGGGGTGGTAGCCAGCATCTTTACCACTGAGCTACCCAGGTCACTCTATTCAGGTCCCCCTTTATAACAAGTGATATACGTACTGGTTTGAGAAACAGGGGTTACTCTATCGTAAAATAACGAGTGACATTAGTTACTATGATCGTTAAAGCTTAAGTTGCAATGTTATCGGGAAACCCAGCCCTTGTCTATTAAGATGCTCTTAGCTCTGTAGATCTACGAGCATTTCAAGTATAAATTAAGTTATGATGGCTTTGGGAAACAGGAGGCAAAACTAAAATGAATCGTAAGATGTATTCTACAATCTAGGCTTACAATGCTTTTGTTAAATGAGGCCCAGAGCTTTGCAGTGCGCTCACATCTGAAATTAAAAACTTGCAATTAGAAATTTGAGCCCATTCTCATGTGAGCGATAAGCTTTGTGTCTATTCTGGAAAATTCACAAATGTAACATATTTACAGCACTTCCTCAAAAAACTTTATCTTATGTCTACTTTGCTATCGCAAAATCTCTGACACATCTTCTGGGAGGAGGTAATGTTCCCTCTGTGCTGTATCACGCAGCCACACTCAAGAGATGCAATCCATAATTTACTGTTCACTGTATGAACTGTACGCAAAAAGAAGAGCAGGAGAAAATGAGAGGCGATCAAATAAAATGCTAAATATTATTCTGTTTGCCCGACAAGTCATGCATTTGAGTCTTTTTCTAGATATGAGACTTGAAGAGAACAAGCTTAAATGTGTTGAACTTTAACAAAGTGTAGGATATTTAGGGTCTTGATTAATTTAGATGGGAACCTTTGAAGTGCCCGCATTCTCACACAATTATATGTAAGGATATTTGGTATGCTAAATTTAGAAGGGAATTTAGGGTCTCAAAATATGTGAGCTATGAACTGAATTAAACTGTCCTGATTCTACATTACTAGGAAATGTATAATGGAATTAGTCGAGTTCAACAACCATTATAAATACAACGTCTTGTTGTATCCGCTCACAATTTCTACTCTAAGGAATAAGCTTTAATAAGTGAATTATGATTAATTCACTTATTGGAGTGATATTATTCTCATAGCTTATTGAAAATAATATCACACATATTTAGGTACAGCTTTGAAGTGAAATCTTTTAGAAACAGGGATGAGATTATTTATTAAAATATACCACAGTCATTCATCTTTGAATACAGACAAACTTTATTACTATTCTAAACATAAATCTAATCTAACACATATATACACATGACAGGTTGGTGAGATGAGTGACAGAATGTGAAATAAATTATCAATACAGTGAAAATGAACTTTATGGAGTCTGTTGACAATGCCTTAAGAACCATTTAACCTTATTTGAGTCTATATCGATTTGCTATCGGATTTTCCAAAGTATTGCTAATACACCAGCACTTTGAGCACAATATTGGAGATGTACTTGCGTGTAGTGGTGTGTCCTTGTGTTCTTTGTGTTTCTTGGTTCTTGGCTCTTGGTCAAAAGTTTGTTCTGTTGATGTTTTGGTTCTCTGTAAGATCAGATAGTTATTTTCTGTATGAATGAAGAGGTTGGCTTTGAAGCAAGTCCTTCTCATGGACCATAGAGAGTGAGAGGGTTCTTCGGAACTTTGAGTCCCAAGCTTCCTTGAACCTCACATGGCATGGATCTGGTTCCGACGAGATCCAGAGAAGACTACAAGGGAAGAGTCAGAGTGAAGTCCGAGCTGTCAGCAGAGCAGGAGATACAAGCAGGGAGGGAAAACAACAAGAGATAAAATGTTCTTCCTGTTTGGAAACATTTGAACTGAAATTAGCCACATCCCCAAAGGTATCCTGCTCCAATCAGAACTGACTTTTCAGAGCCACATGGTCAACTTTGCTGTCTTTTTTCAGATTCTTTTACAAAATTCCCGCTCAAAATAGTGCATGTTTAATCATTAACTTTATATCTTGCAAATGGTACAAGATACATGATATCCGTTGTCATCAGCTTTCGCTATGTAACCAAGAATACCATTGCATACCAAGCATGACATTCTTTCATGGATATTATACATGTAGGTAACAAAACATGAAAATCCCTGGTTACAAAATCATACTGATTAATTCATTGGTTATACAACATGGATAAAACATTACACACATTTTAAAGAGGTATATCAGTCTATAATCAAACATTTGTCAGTTATACAAGTTACCACAGTTCAAAGCAATTTTCAGAATTACCTAGCAAGACTAGGTATTGTATAAATCGTGGATTTACATGCAATCTTTACATTTTAGTATTCGTGTCGTCCAAATCTGATAGTCTTTTGGAAACCTTTCAAAAGAAGTCTGCTTTAACTCTGTGTGGAAGTTCAGAAGGTCGTACTGAAGGGCCTTTCTGACCAATGACCCTTTTTGCTTTTAAATTAGGTTGTTTAGAGTGTCTTAACAATTTTATTGTCCAAAGACTGGCCTTCAGTAGGAAGTTGATGCTTGGTCCATTAATTTATGATACTGAAGAAGTCCAGGATTAAAAAGGTTGGGTTTTTCCTAGATTCAAATCATGTCATTTCAGTTCTTCTGCATGTATAATCTAACAAAAGTAACACTGAATTCAACATGTTTTTGCAGAAACACCATGCCATGGGTTCCTCTAAAAGCCTATTCATATTAGTAGTTGACAGATCGTGTATAATTAATATAATAACATTATAATGAATATAATGCTTTTTTTGTAAATGGTTGTATTTATTCTTGTAGTGTTACTACAAAATAGGAAATAGAAAAATGCTAAATTATTTGGTGTGTTGGAGTTTCAGAAATGGCAAGAATTTATCTGAACAGGAATATTAATAATAATATAAGTATGCCATTATTATTCATGGTATAAACCATGGTATGGATATGGGATTGATTATTTGGACTCTCTATATTTTAGTTTCTGTACTTGTAAAACACTAATCAATAAAGTCAAAAATGTTGGAAGGTGAATTTAATTTGGTCAATGCTAAGGGTCGGTCTCAGACGGCATGAAATCTGAAAGAGATGTCAGAAAATCCATTCTGATTGGCCGGCCGTTGTTATGAGGTGCACAGGTTTTTATTGATTATCAGATAACTAGGCTAAAACAATGAGCACCTCTGTGGAAGAACTATAGTTGAAAACCACTTGACTTTTGTTTAGATTTGCCAAAGTTTGCAAAACAAAACAAATCAACAACAATAAAAAATACGTTTTTTTATGTGGAGTCATATGGGCCGGGAATCGAACTGCCAACTCTGCAATTAATGGCCGACTCGCTCTACACACCTGAGCCACGGCCTCCCCAAAAAGTGTCTTAATTTGTTTAGGCTAAAAAAATTATTATATTGTTACGCTTGGATAAATAGAAAATACATTTTGCGCTAAAATGGTTACTTTTGTGAATAGCAATTGTTGTTCTCCTTCTGTCACTCACTCGATATTGTGTCGATATAGTGACACTAGGGATCTCTCTTGAGATCCTCGGTTACCTCTTATCTTTGAGAAAAGGCCAATGAGAATTGGTGAACAGAATTTGCATGCCCCTTCCCCGGACATATGGGTATAAAAGGAGGGAAGCGTGGGTCTGTTCAGACAGATTTTTCTTCGGAGCCGAGCTGTTGTGTTTCAGCGAGCTGAGTAAAACAGACTGCTGTTCCACTCACATCTAAAGAGCATACACTGTTAGAAATACGTTGCATTTCAGCTGATTTTCTCTTCTTCTTCACGCAAGTGCAGACTACACCCCTGACGCTTTGACAGCCCTCTAAAAAGAGTATATTTCTTTAAAAGACTAAACACATTTAGTATATTAGTATACTATTTAACAGACTGCTACCACTTTGTCTATGTAAATGAGGAATTGTCAAATCAAACAAAATAAAGTATCAGTATCAGTTTTAGGGCCTCTGATTTTCTTCTTGTATATGCTTCCCCAGGGAGATATATTCAGGAATCTTGGAATAAGTTTCCACTGCTATGCCGACGATACACAATTTTATATTTCTTCAAAACCTGATGAGATTTCATAATTATCCAAATTAGCAGAGTGTATCAATGAAATAAAAGATTGGAAGGCCAGACATTTCCTTCTACTCAATTATGTCCCAATCTTCAATCTGTCCCAATGTTTGGGGAAGTCGTGGAGGTGCCGGAGCCCACAACCGATGTTCTCACGGTGATCAGACACCAAGCACTTGCAGTCGGGCCCTCATGAATGTGGACCCTCCACCTTCTTGTGCCCAACTGCACCACACTCGTGCCTCAGGCCTGCAGGTGGTGATGAGTCTAGAGGTCCTCACTACAGAACCTCCTCCTTAGTCGCCTACCTGCCCCAGGACGGGTACACAGAGCAAGGTAAGTTCTTCGAGCCTCTGCTCAGCACAACCACCTCAGGACGAAGCAACGCCCCGACGTAACGTTGACTGCTCCCCCCCCGCCACGAGGCCCCACCTCCAGGTACGTCATAGGTGATCGTCCCTTTAGTGCCCCTCGCTCGAAGCTTAGACACATTGCTTACGCTTTCCAATCCATCGCGATGGCTAGCCAGGATGATCCGACTCGGCTACACGATTCAGTTCGCCAGGCTCCCGCCCCGATTCAGCGGCACCCGCATTACCTCAGTGCGCGTCAGAGCCTGTCCCTCCAGCCGAGGTGGAGAACGGTTTCTACAGCCCTTACTTCATTGTAACCAAGAAAGGCTGTTGGTTGCGGCCAATCTTGGACCTGCGAGTTCTGAACCGGGCCTTATACAGACTCCCGTTCAAGATGCTGATGCAGAAACGTATTCCATATCCATCCAGAATCAAGATTGGTTTGCGGTGGTAGACCCGAAGGATGCGTACTTTCACGTCTTAATATTACCTCGTCACATACCCTTTCTATGGTTCACTTTTGACAGCTAGGCATGTCAGTACTAGGTCATCCCCTTCAGTCTGTCCCTGTCCCCTCGCGTCTTCACGAAAGTTGCAGAGGCAGCCCTTGCCTCATTAAGGAAAGTGCGCATTTACATACTCAACTACCTCGATGACTGGCTAATCTTTGTTCACTTTTGACAGTTGCTCTTTGTGCACAGGGAACTGGTGCTCACACACCTCAGCCATTTAGTGCTTCAGGTCAACTGGGAAAAGAGCAAGCTCAGCCAGTTCACAGCATCTCTTTTCTCTGCATGGAGTTAGACTCAGTCTCTATGACAGCGTGCCTCACAAGCGAGCATGCGCAGTCGGTGCTGAACTACCTGAGCTCGTTCAGACCGGGCACAGCGGTTCCACTGAAACAATTTCAGAGGCTCCTGGTGCATATGGCATCCTCAGCAACGGCCGCGCCTCTCGGGTTGATGTATCCCTTCAGCACTGTCTAAAGTATCCCCTGTCGGCAGACCCACGTCTCCCTTGGGCAGAGCTCCCCTGGCCCCCAGTAGCTGTGTTTGTAGAGCTCATCCCCGTCGATGCAGGACCTACCACCATGCCTCTTTCATGTGTTGCTGGTAAGCCCATGTGACGTATTTACCACATGTTATCCTCCCCTCTTGGGCAGGATGTGGTCTCCGCAGGGTCTTTTCCCCCTGAAAGAATAGGAGTGAAAAAGAATGCCTTCTCCAATGCGTGTTATAGCGTTAGATGGCCCCAGCAACATCTAACACTATGGAGGGAAAACAGAGAGAGAAAAAGCTGTGGCTGGCGTGGCCTGCTCCCAGGCTAGATACATCACTTCCCTCCCTCAGGGATATGAGGAAGTATATGACATCTCTTGGGGCGTTGAGGAAGGTTACATGCAGTCTGATGCACCTTCTATTTTTGCACGCATTAGCTTGCTTGCACCTACATCAGCAGTCCACGTAACACGTTCAGTGGTGTGGGGTTTTTAGATGGGGACCCCTAGTGTCACTACATCGAGACAATGTCAAGTGAGTGACAGAAGGGGAATGTCTCAGTTACTGTTGTAACCTCTATTCCCTGATGGAGGGAACAAGACGT
This sequence comes from Xyrauchen texanus, assembly GCF_025860055.1. Taxonomy (NCBI): domain Eukaryota; kingdom Metazoa; phylum Chordata; class Actinopteri; order Cypriniformes; family Catostomidae; genus Xyrauchen; species Xyrauchen texanus. The sequence goes on from NC_068294.1 coordinate 17,489,683, forward strand.
CGTGTTCCTCTTGCCACAACACTGTACTAAGCCACTGAAATGGTCTGGACCTTACTCTTGGCTCCTCTGCTAAAAACTTGTCTGAACAGATGCACGCTTCCCTCCTTTTATACCCATATGTCCAGGGAAGGGGCATGCAAATTCTGTTCGCCAATTCATTGGCCTTTTCTCAAAGATAAGAGGTAACCGAGGCTCTCAAGAGAGACCCTTGGTGTCACTATATGGACACAGCGTCTCGTTCCCTCCATCAGCGAACGGAGGTTATGACTTTTTTTGTGCTTCAGTTCATGAACACAGTTTTCCCTTGGCACACCCAAAGCCTTGTTTCTGGTTATGGATTTCCAATTATCCAAATATATCAATAAAAGTTATTAAACATCCCTTATTCTCTGATAAACTGTCAAAATGTTAGAGAGATACATTTAAGTTTAACTTTAGAGCGTTTCAAATCCGTCTTTAATTTACTTAGTTTTTGCTTTACTACTTTGATGCTTTTTTGGAAATGGGCCGAAGAGATGAATTACTACTTAAGTGATATTAACATTCTACTTAGTGCACTGTGAAACCCAGCCATGCACAAATAAGTGAAATGAGACAAAAAAGTTTTCAATTCGGGACTGGTCATCCTATTACATTATATGTAATGACTTCCTACACAGCAATCAGCACTTCAAACTTCTAACCTGGACAATGTATCGGCAATCTTTTTATAAACATTTTTAAAAGCCAATGCATTCCACATACTGGTCTGTGCTTCACTAAAATGTAAATGCATCTGCTCTGCGCGATGCAGGGGTCGCATTGTGCACAGCTTCGCCACTCCTTTTGATAGAGATTTTGATAGCTGACAGCTAAATAAAACAAGCTGTAAGTCTAAGTAGGCTAAGACATTTTGCGTGCAGATGCGATCTATTTCTAAAACAGACAAATAATATTTCTCTTGCACACATAGGTTGCAGAATCCATGCCTATGCTGAAGAATGTTGGCACGAAGCCCTGTCCATAAACCCTTCCCTGACTTGCACAGTTTGTATCAAAGGCTTAGTCCAGTTGCTTAATGATAGAGACATAATATGTAGTTGCATTAAAAGTTGAGCAGCTGTGGACAATTATTCTGTTGCATGGCATTGAGGAACAGATGATTATGCGGGATGACCAATGAGTGGAAAGGTGTGTTTCATGCCCACCCACATGTGCAAATCAAATATGTTTCTACTTTCTACTCATGAACAAAATATTTTTTATCAAAATATACACAGCTGTTCTCTCTACCTGTAGATTTGGTCTTCAGCAGTAAACACCCGATCGCATTGCACCACCTACTGGTGAGAACGAATAGCACCAGGTTGAGATTGTGCATCATACTCTGCTTTTCCTGCAGTTCCCAGATGTGGAAGGTTAAATTTCCAACCAAATTTGAATCACTGAATTTGAGGAAGTGAATTTTAAGCATAATAGAACGGGCTGAATTTTACCTGTAGAAAAATCTAGATTTTATTTTCAAATGAATTTAATATTTTGGAAACGAACTTTGGAACTTGAATATTTATTGTGTAATTTTTAATAATGAAATTGTGAAATGTCGCCAAATGAAATATTCAATTCTTAAAAATACATCGTTTAATTTCAGCCTCTCAAAATGCAAGCACAGTACATTCAAAATTTAAATGCAAGCAATGATAATACAATGCATTTATTTTTTCGATTAGAGCAATTCCACAAGCTTTTATGCTTCAAAGGCTTTAGTCATGAATTTAGCTCCATATTATATTGTCTGACAGCAGATAAACAGGACAACGCGTATTCCCCTTCTGTCGCTCTCTCCACGTTGTGTCGGAGAAGCGACACTAGGGGTCTCTCTTGAGCGCTGATATCCACCTCTGATCTATGAAAAAAGGCCAATGAGTGTTGGCAGCCAGTATTTGCTTGCGCCGCTTAAATACCCGTATGTCCGTGGGCGGGACAAGCAAATACTGGCTGCCAACTAGTTACGGGAGTTCATTCAGAAAATTCTTCAGAGCCGATGGTCTGTCTGCAGTTTGCTGCGAGTTACACACCACTAACGTTCCTGTTTCCTCTGACGATCTGCATGCTGTTGGATCTTGACGGCGCACAACAGCAGCTTTCTCCCCATTGTTGCCCCTGAACGCTTCGACAGCGCAGACACACACACATACTGTGTATTAAAAGAGTTATTTCCCTTAAAAGAGTGAATTTCTCTAAAAGAGCAAAACACAGCGGCGTTGAACGTCCTTTTCAGGACGCGTCTTTTTCAAGATGCCCTTCCGCCCCTGTGTTGTTCCTGGATGCGGTAGAGTGCTCTCCGCTTCAGACGGCCACAGGCGCTGTCTCGTGTGTTTGGGCCGCGATCACACCGAGGCGGCGTTTGTGGATGGCTCATGTTCTCACTGCGAGAACATGACCATGACCACGTTGCAGTCGCTGCTTGCTTTCAACAGAGAGCAAGCCACCCCAGCTTCACCCCGCATTGCTCCTTCTTCCCACGGGATTGAGGACGATGCGGTTGGCGCTGGGGGTGATTTGTGGGCGGCAGCAGGTGCAGTTTCGCCGGGTAGCCCCCCGCGAACCTCCCGTTCCCCGACACGCTCGCTGGTCCCCGTCTACGCTCGCGGCGATAGCGGCTCGCCTCACGGCCCGGCTGTCTATCCTCCCGAGCTCGAAGCAGATGAGCTCGCCGCTGCATCGGAGAGTGTGATGTCTGATGCCGAGGACTCCCCTGGACTGCAGCCTTCGGGCCAGCAGGCCCAGGCTGAGGCCGACGTTCAGATGTCTGACATGCTTTCCCGGGCCGCCGTGAGCGTGGGGTTCGATTGGAACCCTCCATCCTCCCCACAGCCTTCACAGTTGGATGACTGGTTCCTGGGGGCAGCGCGCCGTTCGCGGCCACGCATCCCCCCGGTCCCGTTTTTCCCGGAGGTGCATGATGAGCTGACGTCTACGTGGAGAGCCCCGCTCTCCGCTCGTCTAGGTGCCACCCGCTCCACTCTCACCACCCTCGACGGCGGAGAGCGCCACGGATACGGGGCGATTCCCCAGGTCCATAGGGCAGTTGCGTACCATCTATGCCCCGGTAGCCCTACCTCCTGGCGTGGCCGCCCCGTACTCCCATCCAAGCCCTGTAGGACAACATCCTCGCTCAACGCGAAGGCCTACAGTGCGGCTGGACGCGCTGCCTCCGCCCTGCATGCGATGGCCCTCCTGCAAGTCCACCAGGCCAAAGCACTCAGAAACATGCACGGGGGTGGACCTGATCCTGATGTGCTGCAGGAACTGCGCTCAGCGACCGACCTCGCCCTGAGAGCGACGAAGGCCACAGCGCAGGCACTCGGACAGGCGATGGCCACCCTAGTGATCCAGGAATGCCATCTCTGGCTCAATCTGGTCGAGATGCGTGAGGCCGACAAGAACCGCTTCCTAGACGCACCTGTCTCCCAGATTGGCCTTTTCGGCGACACCGTCGAGGACTTCGCCCAACAGTTCTCTGCGGTGAAGAAGCAGACGGAGGCCATCTCTCACATCATGCCCCGCCGCACACCTGCTGCTACGGGCCCTGCCCCGTCTGCCCGCCGAGGGTGTCCCTCTGCGAAGAAACCAGCTCCTGCTCCGCCTCAACCCAGGCCCAGCTCTCAGCCCCAGCGTCAAGCACCCCACAGGCGGCGCACGCCCCCTGTCTCACGAACCCCCTCTAGGACCCGGAAGGCTCCCAAGCGTTCCTGAGACAGCCGACCCAGAGCCCAAGACGTTAGCTCCGGAGGTGGTAAGACCGCTCCGTCCCCCGGTGGAGGGCTGGGAGGAGAATCCTTTGTTTTTTCATTTGCCACACCCCCTGACGGGGGCTGTGGTACCCACATTCTCAATAAAAGAGCTATTTCCTTTGCCTCTGGGTCACCTGGCCCGCAAATGCCATTCTCACGGCAATCTGCTTTCAGATTATGACAGTCCTGGTACACCGGACGCGGCGATTCTGCCTTCCGCCTGCCTACGACTGCCCCCCGGCCGGCCGGTTCAGACGAGTCCAGAGGACGCCAGCAGACCTCCTCCTCAGTCACGAACCCGCCCCCTGCCGGGTGCACGGAGCAAGGTAAGTGCTTTGAGTCTATTCTCAGCACCCCAGCCTCAGGCCGCAACGAAGCCGCCCAACGCTGCATTACCTGTTCACGCCACGCAGCGAGGCCCCGCCGGGTACGTCCAAAATACTCGTCCCTTTGGTGCCCCTAGCGCAGAGCTGGGAAGCGTAGTTCCCAACGCATCACGCTGGCTGCACCGGACCATTCCACTCGGTTACGCAATTCAGTTTGCCCGGCTCCCGCCCCCCTTCAGGGGCGTCCGCTTTCCGCAGTACACGGCGAGCATGCCAGTTCCCTGCACGCGAAATTGCGACCCTCTTAGCCAAGGGCGTGTAGAGCCCGTCCCTCCAACCGAAATGAGGAAGGGTTTCTACAGCCCTTACTTCATTGTACCCAAGAAAGGCGGCGGCTTACGACCAATCCTGGACCTGCGAGTTTTCAATCGGGCCTTGTTAAAACTCCCGTTCAAAATGCTCATGCAGAGAAATATTCTGGCTGGCGTTCAGCATCTAGATTGGTTCGCAGCGGTAGACCTGAAGGACGCGTACTTCCACGTCTCAATTCTGCCACGACACTGACCCTTCTTACGGTTCGCGTTCGACGGCCAGGCGTTTCAGTACAAAGTCCTCCCCTTCGGCCTGTCTCTGTCCCCTCGCGTCTTCACGAAGGTCGCAGAGGCGGCTCTTGCCCCGCTACGAGTAGCCGGCATCCGCATTCTCAACTACCTGGCATTCTAGACGACTGGCTTATCCTAGCACACTCTCGAGGGTTACTATGCACACACAGAGACCAGGTGCTCCGGCACCTCAGCCGCTTGGGGCTTCAGGTCAACTGGGAAAAGAGCAAGCTCACTCCGGTTCAGAGCATCTCTTTTCTCGGGTTGCAGTTAGACTCAGTCTCAATGACAGCACGTCTCACGAGCGAGCGTGCTCAGTCAGTGCTGGATTGCCTCGCTTCCTTCAAGCCAGGCACAGTGGTCCCTCTAAAACTTTTCCAGAGGCTCCTGGGGCATATGGCTTCCTCCGCGGCGGTCGCACCGCTGGGGTTGATGCATATGAGACCACTCCAGCACTGGCTCCAGACTCGAGTCCCGAGACAAGCATGGCACCACGGCATGCATCGGGTAAGGATCACCCCCGCCTGCCTCAAAACACTCCAACCCTGGACAGACCTCTGCTTTTTACGGGCAGGAGTGCCCCTGCAGCAGGTGTCCTGATGCGTTCTGGTCACAACCGACGCCTCCCGGTCTGGGTGGGGTGCCGTGTGCAGCGGGCACGCAGCAGCGGGCCATTCGAATGGGGCCCCGCTGCGTTGGCACATTAACTGCCTGGAGTTGCTGACCGTCCTTCTCGCCCTCAGGAAGTTCCTCCCGTTAGTTCGGGACAAACACGTCCTCGTGAGTTCGGACAGCACCACGGTGGTGGCGTACATAAATTTCCAAGGCAGCGTACGCTCCCGCCACATGTCACAACTCGCCCGCCGTCTCCTCCTATGGAGCCAGCAGCGACTCAGGTCGCCCCCAGTCGGTCCAGCTGATTTGGGAACGGTTTGGCAAGGCCCAGGTAGACCTGTTTGCCTCCCAGGAAACCTCCCACTGCCCACTCTGATACGCCCTAACAGAGGCTCCCCTTGGGACAGATGCGCTGGCACACAGCTGGCCCTCAGGGCTGCGCAAGTATGCATTTCCCCCAGTGAGCCTTCTTGCACCGGTGCTGTGCAAGGTCAGGGAGGACGAGGAGCAAGTCACGTTAGTGGCCCCCTACTGGCCCACTCGGACTTGGTTCTCGGAACTCAGACTTCTCGCGACAGCTCCTCCCTGGCGAATTCCCCTGAGAAAGGACCTCCTCTCTCAGGGACGGGGCACGCTCTGGCACCCGCGCCCAGACCTCTGGAACCTCCACGTCTGGTCCCTGGACGGGATGCGGAAGAGCTAGCCGGCTTACCGGCGACTGTTGTGAATACAATTAACCAAGCCAGAGCCCCCTCTACCAGGCACCTTTACGCCCTAAAGTGGCGCTTGTTCGCAGATTGGTGTTCTTCCCGAACTGAAGACCACGCAGAGATGCGTGATTAGGTCAGTGCTCCTGTTCCTACAGGAGAGGCTGGACAGGAGGCTGTCCCCGTCCACCCTCAAGGTGTATGTTGCCGCCATTGCCGCCCACCACGATCCTGTAGACGGCAAGTCTTTGGGTAAGCACGACCTGATCCTCAGGTTCCTGAGAGGCGCCCGGAGGTTGAATCCCTCCCGGCCAGGCCTAGTTCCCTCCTGGTATCTCTCGGTAGTCTTGGCAGGACTCCAGAGACCCCCCTTCGAGCCGCTTGAATCAATTGGACTCAGGGCCCTCTCTCTTAAGAGGGCCCTGCTGATCGCGCTCGCCTCTATCAAGAGGGTCGGGGACCTGCAAGCGTTCTCTGTCAGCGACACTTGCCTGGAGTTCGGTCCGGCAGATACATCTGTGATCCTAAGACCGCGACCGGGCTATGTGCCCAAGGTTCCTACCACACCATTCCGAGATCAGGTAGTGAACCTGCAAGCGCTGCCCCAGGAGGAGGCAGACCCAGCCATTTCGTTGCTATGTCCAGTGCGCGCCCTGCACATTTACCTGGACCGCACACAGAGCACCAGACGCTCTGAGCAGCTCTTTGTCTGCTTTGGGGATGGCAGAAAGAGAATGCCGTCTCCAAGCAGAGGCTCGCCCACTGGGTTGTCGACGCCATCACACTGGCTTTTCACACCCAGGCCGTGCCCCTACCCTTGCGGGTCCGAGCTCACTCAACAAGGGGTGTTGCGTCCTCGTGGGCACTGGCCAAGGGCACCTCCCTAGCAGACATCTGTAGAGCCGCGGGTTGGGCAACACCCAACACCTTCGCGAGGTTTTACAACCTCCGCGTTGAGTCGGTTGCGTCTCGTGTTTTGTCAGGTCCGAGCCCGTAGAACTCGGTAACACGTAGACCGACCCGCCCGGGTGGTTCGCACAGCGCCCTTTTCATGACGTCAAGGTTAAGTAGTGCGCCTTTTTTCCCAGGGCGCCCCACTCCGAGTCGGGACCCTGGTCGATTCCTCCCCAGCCCTCCGGGTCCGCGGTTCAGCGGAGGAACTCGCCGACCCAAGCCACTGCGGGTACCCTGATGGCTACCCTGTACTGGTATAGGTGCTCCACAGGTAAGGCCTCCTGCTCGGACTCCCCCTGTGTGTATTTCCACGGTTCTGTCCCCTTACGAGCAGACCCCCGTGTCTCCCTTAGGCAGTTACAGTTGCCCCAGTCGCCGTGCTGTAGCAAATCCCCCCTTTCGAGGCTGGATCTACCACCGCACCATACTTTCCACACGAGCCCTAAGACGGCCGTGTGACGTGTCTACCACTTTTCCTCCCCAAGAAAAAGGGCAGGTGTGCTCTCCGCAGGGTCTGGGTAAGACCCCCTTCCCTATATGCGTGTAAGGGCCCCGGCCGTGATTGCTCTATGCGAGAAACATAGAGAGAAAAGAGGCCCAGCCAGGCTGGCCCGTTCCCATGTTGGCAAACATCGCCTTGTTCCCCTCTCAGGGTAACAAAAGGATCCCGATGTTCGTATGGGGCATTGGGGAAGGGTACGTGCAGCCGGGTACAGATGATGCGTGGCACTGGATGAATCCCTGCCCGCCTCTGTATCGGCAGTTCACGTACACGGTTCAGCACATGGCAAGATTGGAATGGGTCCCCTAGTGTCGCTTCTCCGACACAACGTGGAGAGAGCGACAGAAGGGGAACGTTTGGTTATGTATGTAACCTCCGTTCCCCGAGGGAGGGAACGACACGTTGTGTCTATCCTCCGCCATGTTGCTGAACCGAGCCACTGTTGTGGCCGGACCATTTCAGGCTCCTCAGAAAAATCCTGAATGAACTCCGCTATTTGCGCCGCTTAAATACCCGTATGTCCGGGGGTGGGACATGCAAATACTGGCTGCCAACTCTCATTGGCCTTTTTTCATAGATCAGAGGTGGATATCGGCGCTCAAGAGAGACCCCTAGTGTCGCTTCTCCGACACAACGTGTCGTTCCCTCCCTCGGGGAATGGAGGTTACATACGTAACCAAACGTTTCTGAGGCACATTTTTTTTTTACTTCTGCTGCATCTGACAGGAGAGTTAATTTTTCTGAGGTAAAACAGTTATTACTTAACAACAAATAAACGACTTTTATTAAAAATGTACTGAAATATTGCGTGTAAAATTTCCTTGACCTTTGGAATGACGCTAAATACATAAAACTTGTTTTTACCATTATATAGTATTGTTAGCAGTGGAGTTGCCATGGCAACTGGTCCAAACCCAAACTGCAGAAGACAGCAGCTGCACCTCCCTCTCAAAATTTAACAACCACATCAGATTGGTTGAGTAACATCATTACCTTCTACTGTAGTTGAATTTCTGTTAATAGTTTTTGCATCCGGGATTATTTGGCTGCTTTAATCACCTGAAATGTCCGCTAACAGTATGACAAATGTTTATAATGGAAGTGCAAGATAAGCTTTTATGCATGAAAATATGTTTGATGCTATTTGTTAAAATAAATGTATACATAATATAATATAAATCTCTCTATCTGTCTGTCTGTCTTCATTTTTAATTGTTAAATTTTTGCAGACTGATTTGACATATTTGCTATAATTTAATATCATTATTTGTTGAAAAAAATATGTAGATCTTCTGAAGATTATATTGTAATTAAATCATTAACCATTTTTATATATCCTTAAATTGCTTTAAATTAAATTAACAAATGTAATTCAAGGCATTAGGTGTTAAGCTGGTCTAATTACAAAAGTAATTTAGGCTTTTACGAATTTATTTGCAATTCGGTGGCAATATATCTCAATGTCTTTTGTTGCATTTTTTCTCTGTTCTCTGTCAAAATAATTGAAGTATATTAACTTTGAGTCTGCATTCGTTATTGTTTCTGTTTAAATAACCTCTAAATTAATATTGGGCAAATGAGGACATAAATTAGGTTACACAACTGCATATCCGCCCATAGAATAATTTTAAAAGCAAAAATGACCAAATGGTTACCAACAAGGAATTTGTCTCATGTGGTTCTGTGTTTGTCCTATGTTGATTTATGTAGCACCATGGTCCTGGAGGAACATCGTCTCGTTTCGCTGTGTACTGTAATAACTGTATATGGTTGAATGACAATAAAAACCACTTGACTTGAACTATTGATCCTCGATATTGCCACAATGTTGTCATGATGGACTGGCACCTTTCCAAAGTAACGGTGTGGCAACGAATCCAGGAATTTCACTTTTCCTTTGTCACAACGTAATCCGTTACATTGCCATGATGAAAGTTTGGTCATCAAATTACATTGCAGTTAGGTAATGGCCACGTAATTTGGTTTGCTGGGCAGTTTTGTGTGTTACATTGATAAAACGGTAATACACTCAAGTTATAAACATATAGCCTTTCCACTATGTTTTATATGTTATACTTTCTGCTGTTAAGCAAAATACATTAGAAACATTAATTCTGAATGAATGAATCCTGAATGAAACTCTCTGCACATGCACGCTCAGTATTAACAGCTCATTATCAGTCTTAAGGTCCGAAGAGGTGGCTTTCAGTTCAGTGTACTGTTGACTCATGAACGGTTGCAACCATAGCATTCAGTCCAATTTGTGAGCTTTTCAGAGTGGAATTAGTTGCAAAGAAGTGTTGGAACTAGATTTAGAATCATATTACTCCAAGTTACCTGCTCATTTCAAGTCGGAGTGTCAGGCCTGTCCAAGAGCGAGATATGATTGAGCAACTTGTGGATCAGTGTTGACTCGAGATGAAAACTGTTCCAAATTATTAAGTCTTGGTATTTTAGTGCAAGACTAGGTGCAAGTGGGTTAGCCGAAATTGCTTGAGCAAGGCGCTAATTGGCTGGATCAAGTCGAATTTAAATGTGAAGTTTTTTCTGGTTATTGCACCATCTTCATCTTATAATATAGTCCATTCTCTGTCAAGCACCAGCAACATAAACAAAGACAGCACATTCATAAGAATTTGGCAGTGCAAATGGACTGTATGCAGAGAATCAAAAGAACAGAAATATGTACTTGTGTTCTTTTGTGCATTAACCCTTTCCAGCCCGAGCCCAAAATTCTGAAAATTCCATTCTGTGTCAGAATATGGTATTCACATCCAAATTCATATTACATTCATATTCATATAACATCACACACCTGAACTTTCTTTCAAATGATATAAATATATGTATGATTATTTAAGGTTAATCTTCCTTTATCAATAAGATTTCACACAGCAATTTTTACAAAAATCTTCTCCGGCCACCATACTTCATCAGACAACTGCATTTTCACGTACAAGCTAGATGGAAAGTTGTATGAAACAGACATAATTTTGTGGGCAATGTAGAATAGCAGACATATTAGAAATATAATCAATTGTTTAAAAGTTATGACCATTCTAGTGATTAGTGGGAAAACGGAATAAAACAAACATTAAGAATGTTAAGATACATTTCACATGACCACTCCACAAATACTCCTTTTTATGTGTTCAATAAAACACACAATTTATTTAATTTGAACATTAGAATTACACACGAATTACACTGCAAAACATACACAATCCAACTTTCAAACTTTCTACAATAAATACATTTATAATAAAGAGTGCAGGAAAATAATATATATATACACATTTATAAATACCAAACAACTGCAATACCTGTGGAGAGAAGAGAGGGAGAAAAGAGGGGCGGGGGAGAACAACACCAGTAAACACAGCCCAACCTAGGCTTCTTCACGAGTGTCAAGACTGAAAACAGTTCCTATCGTGAACCAAGCAAAATCTTTTGCCATTACATGTGCAACAAACTAATTTAGATTTATTTTCAGTCCTACTTTTCTGATAGCATAGCCAACATCACTTAGAGGACTCTTCAAATGTAGGGAAAGTGTGGATTGATGATGAAGGAGGGACTACAGGCTTTAGTGCTTGCAAAGGGAAACTTATGTGAATATCGATACCTCCCAGCTGACGAGCCAGGTTTTCTCTGAAATCTATCTGGGTTAATTTCAAGTCTACGCTCATCCCCTGGTGCCGCATAAATTTGTTGCCATTCCTTAAACAATATGAAACTATTGACGATGGAAATGTCTATGAAGTGGAAAAAAAGAGTCTTCCACCACTTCTGAGTTTTTTGCCGGACGTCGTAAGATTTTATCGTTTGGTCTGACCTATCAACATTGTCCATGTTTTTGTTATAATCGCTGATGACAGTGGGCTGGAGGGCTACTTCTTTTGTCCAGTCGCCATAATATTTTACAAAGAAATCTACTAAACAAAATGTATTTCTATGTAGAATGGGTGATTTTCACTAAACATGTCAAAGAAATTTCATATTTAACCCCAAATAAATTCATAAATATATATATATATATATATATATACACACACACACATCATATATAGAAAATGAAGCACATTTTCAAGGACAATTATTGCCATTATTTTCAGGACACTTTAGCATATTTTAACCCAAATACTCAGTAGCATAACTTGGCAGCTGAAGGTTTATTTATTTGTATTTTTTTTTTTCTGTGTGATGGATGGGTAAGGCTATCTGCTACATTATAGAAAGATATCTACCATTTTTAATTACATGGGAAAATCAACAAGCTAGATAACTTATCTAACTAGCACGCCAGTTCAAAATTATAAAAATAAAAAGTCTGATCAGCGTCTGCTCTCTGCCTCACATTACTTAAGGTGGATTTTTCACAAGCGACAAAATTGGCAAAAAACATTATTGATATTTAGTTAAAAATGTACATAGTATTGGTAGCTAATGTTTATTTAGCAAGTTTCACAGAAACTGCCAAAAAAAGAAATTATATAAAAAGAGGCTTGCCGATGACGGTCACGTTTTTTTCCAGAAAAAAAACTAGCTAGCAGCGTTACTACATATAAATGCTTCGTAACTAAAAAGGTTTGACTATCTTCCACAAATGACAAAATCGTTAAAAAAGTTATTGATATTTAACTAAAAATGGACATAGTATTGCTAGCTAATGTTTATTTAGCAAGTTTCACAGAAATGTGCTTAAAAATAGAGGCTAACTGCCTGTCCGATGAACGCAGTCATTTTTTCCAGAGAAAAATTTGCATTACTCCTACAAATAAATGCTTCGTAACTAAAACATTTTGACTTTCAATAGACAATATTGACAACACATGTTAAATAACTTGTCTTACCTTGAAATATTGCCTCAATTTTCAATTTTAGGCAGTAAATCCAACACTGGATGTAATCTCCGGTGACGTCCTCTCTGGCTCCGCTCAGGCAAATGGAGGATGACGCAGATGACGATACATTTATTATTCATGCCCAGTAACTCCTTAACCAATGATATGTGCCTTTAGCATATATTGTCATGAGTATCTGGCAGTTTTCAGAAATAAAATCGGTGATTGGAAGGCGAAGATATTGAGACAGGAACCGTGGGAATAATTGTTCCCAAATTTGAATGCAAATTTGACACAGGGTTAACTGGGTTTCTATGACAGTGGCATGCTACTTTTATATGCATGGGAAACATGGTCATTGTCAGGATTTGGATGTAGGCTCCATTAAATGATAGAGAATGTAAATATTCAGAATTATTTTCATCTACTGACACACTAATCATGGATAGTATTAACAGTGATTGTATCAACCTAAACACACACACACACACACACACACACAGTTTGGTTTCCATGTTTTATGGGGACTTTCCATAGACATAATGGTTTTTATACTGTACAAACTTTATATTCTATCCCCTAAACCTAACCCAACCCCTAAACCTAACCCTACCAGAAAACTTTCTGCATTTTTACATTTTCAAAAAACATAATTTAGAATGATTTATAAGCTGTTTTCCTCATGGGGACCGACAAAATGTCCCCATAAGGTCAAAAATTTCGGGTTTTACTATCCTTATGGGGACATTTGGTCCCCACAAAGTGATAAATACACTCACACACACACACACACACACACACACACACACACACACACACACACACACACACACACAAATAGAAAATAAACCAAAACATATTATATTTGAATTATACTTTAAATATACAAAATTAGCATCAAAATTACAAAGTGATTAAAAAAAAATAGAAATAATGTTATCCTCTCAAACTTATTCCATCTGACTCTTTTGCGGTGACTTAAAAATCACTCTAAGACAACAGGTGGGAAAATACCATCATAAATACAATTGTAAATATAGCAGAAACATAATAAGGATAATAATACTTGTCAAAATAAATAAATAAAAACCATGACCTCTAGAAAGTTTGACAAATCTCCTAAAACAGCTTCAACAGTGATTGTCAGGGACATTATTTGATGTGCTGTACTTTCAGAGTTTGGAAATAAACTTTTTTTACCTCCTGCTGGTGGAATCTCCAAACCGCAGGAACTTAGGACTTTGCTCTGAAATAAGACATGCTTTTGAAATGTTTTAGCGCAATTACCTATTTCTTAGGAAAATAGCAAATTGCGCTTTGCACCACTTCATTTACATACAATAAACCCCCAGTTTGCGCATTCACCTACAGCTGGAACACCTAAGCCCACTTGCACTATTACGAAAACTGTATAATATGTAGTGCACGGTCATTGCGCATAGTGCTGTGCTTAGCGCGGTCACGAAAATAGAGCTCCTAGTCTTCATGATTGGCCAATGGTTTTCTCCTCACAATGCAATATTGAGAAACAAGTCTACAAAAAGGATCAGTGTGTTCTGCTTTGAAGATTCTGTGCAGGCACAATATTTCTCTTAGAAGTCATAATGCTTTGCGCTTCTACGTGCAGTTCTGTCAGAATGCACAGTGCTCATAATACATGTCAGAAGATCGTGGTGGTAATTAGATACAGAGTGTTTGTCAATTTGCCACAAAGACAGGATAAGTCGCCTCCTCTACCCTGCAGGCCTTAACAGAGAACAGAAAACATGGCACAGGCAGAGAACAAAGACAGAGTGTGAGAGAGAGAGAGAGAGAGAGAGAGAGAGAGAGAGAGAGACTGTCAGTAAGTGTTAGAGAGCTGCATGTACACTCTGACATAGTGAAAGCTTCCTTTTGTCTCCAACACCCCACCCACCCACCCACCCTCGCCTCCCCATCTCTTTTTTCGTCTCTCTGGCTGATCAATCCTTCCCTTAGAACACCAGACAGATGCTCTGAATCTATTATTTAGAAAGAAGGGGAATTTCTTCATCTAATGAGACCTCAAATAAGCACACTTAAACTCGCTCACATACACATATGCGCGCACACAAATAGCCTGTTGGCGCAAATGTGCTAATTTAGAGATCCCCATTGAGTTTGTCAAGACATATCTCGTTTCCTCTTTTTTTTCCTTTTGGCACCTGCTTTCTGCCAAAACTACAAAAAGCTATAATTTTTTCACATTCACTTTAGTCACGTATATGTGATGCACAACCTTCTTCTTAAAGGTTCACAATTTCTGTGCCTTCAGCAATACCAAAGGGAATTACAAAAATTGTGACTGTTTTTAACCCTTAAATACATGGTAATTTTCCCAAACACTCTTACATATTCTGGTCTTTAGAGACCCGGCACTAATATCATAATTATAAAATAAAATATATTTTGTTATATTTTGATGTTTAATTTTTCATAAATTAAAGCGATAATGCAACACAATCAGGACAAATCAAGAACAGGATTCATTTTTTTTCACACTGAAATTTCATGAGATGCAACTTGATGTCAAACACATATTGAGCTACACATAACACATTATCTTCACATGTGTAATGTATGTGTAACTTAATGACCACAGCTATGTTTGGAGGAAAAAGGGTGAGCCTTGCAACCCGAAGAACACCATCCCAACCGTAAAGCATGGGGGTGGCAGCATCATGTTGTGGGGGTACTTTGCTGCAGGATGGGCCGGTGCACTTCACAAAATAGATGGTTTCATGAGGAATGAAAATTATGTGGATATATTGAAGCTAAATCTCAAGATATTAGCCATGAATTTAAAGCTCATTAGCAAATGGGTCTCCCAAATGGACAATCACCTCAAGAATACCTCCAAAGTTGTGGCAAAATGGCTTAAACAAAGTCAAGGTATTGGAGTAGCCAACACAAAGCCCTGACGAACGGTATGACCAAGTATTCAAAGTGCCCCCTGAGGGTGTTAAAAGCGGTTTTCCATTCATCCCCCTCCCTTATGCGGACCAAATGATAAGCATTACGTAAATCCAATTTCGTGAAGATAGATGCTCCCTGCAACCTCTCAAAAGCTGAAGACATCAACGGCAGAGGATAAGTATTCTTATTGTGATGTTGTTCAGCTCCCGGTAATCAATACAAGGTCGCAGAGATCCATCCTTCTTCCCCACAAAAAAGAATCCTGCCCCCGCTGGAGAAGAGGAAGGGCGGATGAATCCATTAGCTAGAGAATCAGAAATATATTTCTCCATAGCCTCCCTCTCTGGAACCGAGAGTGAATATAACTTGCCTTTAGGCGGAGATGTACCTGGCAATAACTCTATGGCACAGTCATAGGGACGATGTGGCGGGAGAGAAGCTGCCCGAGACTTACTGAACACCTCCTTCAGGTCCAGGTACTCCGCGGGCACGTTAGCTAAATCCACAGCCTCTTCCTGAAAAACAGGGACAAAAACAGACGGACAGGCAGAAACAAGACAAGACTTATGACATTGATTGCTCCATGCTGACACAGACTTAGACTGCCAGTCCACTCTTGGATTGTGATGGGTGAGCCAGGGATGACCAAGGACGATGGGGGCAAGAGGAGTGTCCAGTATGTAGAAGGAGATGGTCTCAGTGTGATTGCCAGACGTGACGAGAGTGATGTCTTCAGTGGCTAGGGAAATGGTGGGAAGTTTCTGGCCATTGAGGGCGTGTACAGCGATCCGGTGAGTGAGAGACTTGAGGGGAACTTGGTGGTTAAGTGCAAAGGTGTAGTCCATGAAATTTCCTTCGGCCCCAGAATCCAGCAGTGCTCGGCAGTCGTGACGGTGATTGGACCATTGAAGACTTACCGTAAGGAGGGTAGATGTGGATGAGGTCTTCTCGGCAGAGATCCCACCCGATAGTAGCCTCATACTTACTATCGGGCGGATCCTTTTAAAGGACAGTTGTAGGCAAAATGTCCAGCTCCTCCACAGTACAAGCAAAGTCCCTGGGATCTCCGCCTTTCCCTCTCCTCCCGGGAAAGCCGGGCTCGACCCACCTGCATGGGCTCGGGATCACAGACGGGGCTGAACGCGTCCCCGCCTCCAGAGCATTGGCCGCCAACTCGTCCTGATGGGTGGTTGGTTCGTACTCGCCGTTCCACTCTGGACAACCTTGCGTCCAGAGCGCCAGGGCATTCAAGTCGTTGAGCTCGGTGGGAAGATCCATGGCGTATATCTCCTTCTAGACGTGGTCAGCCAGCCCATGCAGGAACATGTCCCACTGCGCCTCCGCGTTCCATTGGCTCTCCGCCGCTAGCGTCCGAACTCAATAGAAAAGACTGATACAGATCTCTCTCCCTGACGCAAGTCGGCCAGCACTCTGGCTGCCTCTCTACCTGAGACAGCACGGTCAAAAAACGCTTCATCTCCGCGGAGAGTGTTTGAAAAGAGGCGCAGCATTCGTCTTGATTCTCCCACACCGCCGTTCCCCATAGAGCCGCTCTCCCAGAAAGTAGCGTCAGAACAAAGGCGACCTTGGTTCTTTCATCACAGAATGTCCTGGGTTGTAGAGAAAAATGCATTGAGCATCGTGTTAGAAAAGCTCGGCAAAAATTAGGTTCACCTGAATATAACTCTGGAACCGGTAGGCGGGGCTCCGACTGGGAGGGGGCCGCTGGTGGTGGTTGAGGAATCAGCGGTGCGGGTGGCGCAGTGGGAGCTCGCAGAAGTTGAATTTGCTGGGTGAGTCCGGACACCTGCGCCACTAGAGCCTGGACAGCGCGAGCCGTGTCATTGAGATTCTTCTCTTGGTTCTCCATACGAAATCTGCTGTTCATCACGAATTCTTCTAGGCTGTCTGAACTGTTACTCGCTGCTTCCATCTTGTGGTCAGATCGTTCTGTAACGGAATGAAACTAGGAAGCAAGTTGCAAGTGACAGTTGGTTTATTAACAGCAAAATGTGAAGATTGGGAAAAGTCCGGGTAATGGTCTAGTGGCGCAGAGTCTCCAATGGTCAGGTGATCGTGGTGAGAAGAGTGATGAGAAGTGTAGAACGGACACGACGAATCCGGGAAACAGCAACAGAACATGAAACAGGAACAACGAGAGAACTGGACTGGAACTTCAGAGTGGAGAACAACACTGGACATCACAAACAACGATCTGACAAGGAGATGAGAGAGTGGTGAGAATTTAAAGGGAATGGGAATGAGTAACAGCTGGTAAGAGGAGTGATTGCGGCAGAGCGCTAATCACGGTAACAAGCAACACGCCCACACATTCACGCACACACACACACAATATGAACAAGGCACGAGACAAGGAAGAGACATAGGATTTAAATACCGTGACAATAATAGCAATCAATGTGTCAAAGTTCCTACATTACATGATATTAAAGCTTGTTTAACAAATGTTTGCAGAGACCGGTGAGCAAAGCATGGTAAGTTATACAAGTACGATTATCTTTTGATAATCAAACTTGTGTAGCACAAATGCTAGCGTTGTCTTGTCAGTTGAATGCCTGCAAAGCTAACAGGAGCGTTGCAGTTTTGTTTTCTTACATGTCATCTTCTCAGCATCTGGCAATGGAATGCCTTTATGGTTGAAGATCAGAAATATCAAGTGGGAATATCCCACATCTAAAATGTAATGTATGGAGCAAAAATTGTTTAGTTTCCCAATCGTATTTACAACTTGAGGGGTTGTTCTTGTGCAGCTTCTGAGTCGTAAACTCGTATTTACGATAATTCCAATGCATGTGAAGGCTGTATTACTTTATATTCATATCATCTGCCCTGAATAGTGAGTGATCAGTCACATGATACATGTTTCTGGAGCTCACATGAGCAACGATGGCAGCCTCCATGTACAGAGTTTAGGGTATGAAAATAGTTGTGTTTAAGCAAACGTAATTTTTTAATTTTTTTTATTTTGATTGTTCGTAATATGATAGAAAGCATAGTTAAGAAAGATTAAAGGATGAATAACTGTTTGAATAACTGCTTGTATAAGCCTGTGAAGTCCTGAATTTACATTATTTTGTTTAAATAATTTACATAATCACAATGAGAATAAAAACAACTAAGCCTCTTAATCATTATGCAAATCTGAAGTATAGCTGTTAAAACAAACAAAACAAAAAAACTATAAAGAGCATTCAAAAGAGTTAAGAGATAAAAACAAATGCATAAACTTTTAAAACAATACACCAAAAACCTACATCAAACTACCCATAAACTTCCTAGAAATTGTTGTTCAACAACACAAATAAGGAGACTTCTGAGAGCAGCCACAGAGAGGCCAATGATTACTTTGAAGTTACAAAGTTTCAAAAGCTACAAAGTTAAGAATTAATTAAAGGGGCACCAGTCCATCATATCACACACACACACACACACACACACACACACACACACACACACACACACACACTCACACATACACACAAAACATAGCACATGTGCGGTTTCACAAAAAAAAAAAAAAAAAAATATTCAGATAAAATGATGCTAAGGCACATCTGGAGTTTGTCAGAAAGCACTATAGTGACCCAGCTGCTACTTGGGGAAAAATCTGAGGTCAGAGAAGACTAAGACTAAGGTAAGGTAAAAATAAAGACACACAGAAAAACACAAATATAATGGGTTAAGGGCAGTGTACCTCCTCTTCTGTTTCTTCGATGTTGACGTGCTTAGAGACCAAAATCAGTGCATTGACTTTAAGTCATAATGATACACTCTTCTCCCAAATCTTGAAAATCTTTGCATAACATGCATGGCCAACAATGTGTTGGAAAAATTTTAAAAGGTTAAATACAATTTTCATAGCAGGCATTTAGTAAATTTTATATATACAGTATATATATATACAGTATATATATATATATATATATATATATATATATATATATATATATATATATATATATATATATATACTGTTTTGTGTTTTTGTGCAAATAAGATTTGTTTTTCTAAAACCAAAATTTTTCAGAATATATCAACAAAGTAAAGTATTTTGATTCCCAGAACAAATAATTGGAGCTTTCATACATTTTTTAGGGGTTTTGAACCAGAAATGCCGCCCACCCCTGCTTGTTTTACTCCAATGGACAGCCTAATTAGTCCCCTACCATTGTGAGTAAATAAATAAATAAACACCTCACAATACACTCTTTCAATGAGTAATGGAGCAGTGCACTGTCACATATTGTGTTTGTAAAATGCTGTGTACTTGTAGTAGCTTATTGTGCTAACATTTCTGCACATGCAGGTGTTTTTGTGTGGGCGACAATATTGAACATTTTTGTTTTCTTTTTTGTTTGCCCTCGATTTGTTTTCTGCAGAGAATGTGGGGTGCTGCTTCCATGGGATACGTTGTGTGGAAATTAAATCCCAGTTGAAACTACTTTGAACCTCTCCCTTGCTGTGTGCTCTTTATAAAGCAGGATTTGGTGTTAATGTTCCAAACGTCAGTCTGCAACAGGGCAGACACCGACAACTGCCTGGAGATTAGCTAGCACACCAGCTTACCCACAGACTTGCTCAAAAGAACCTCATTTTAAAACAGTCCTATGGATTTTATTGAAGACTTAAGGATTATTTGGAAGAATCCTGTTAAAAGCATCTCCGAATATTCTCTGCTATACCTCTGTCAATCACCGCGGACATTTGCAGATTCATTAATGTCTGGAAAAGATGTGGCATCACTGATCTCACTAACATTGGTTACGTTGACACAGTCAGGAGTGAATTCACTACACATTTGCGTCACGTTTGCTCATGGTATTTTAGCAGAAAAACCTTCATTATATTCACTAACCACCTGCAATCTAGTGTAAAAAGGCACAATCATCACTGTATTTGCTGTGCAAACACTGCTCCTTAAGTTACATTAGGCTTGTTATAGATTGAACTTCATTCACAAAAGTTGCCAGAAACAATTTACATAGGGCTGTTACAGCCAGATGAAGTAGAATAAACTCTGTTGCATTCTTTGTTGTGCTGTTGCATAATTCCTTTAGTGAACCTTTAGTGAATCATTCAGCATGTCCCCCCTCACTTTTAGAAATGGAAGCGCAACAGTATTTCTGTCAGGAAGACTCGGTAGTATTACACCATTCAATTAAGGCATTTCATCCAATCAAATTCAGCATCTGCTTTATAAATTCCGCAGGTGCCATTCATTGTTTGTCATACACATTGGTTTCACTCACTCGCATGTGAGCAAAACACATAATCTTCATTCATGCTGCTTTGCTTTTCAAGCAAACAATCGCTTGATTTGTATTATTAATCACTGGTTTACTCACCTAGACATTCACATGCAACTATGCAGCTGGTCTCAACAGCAAGTCACGCAAGTCCAATGGTTTTTCTTCACTTGGGGGAAAAATTGTCAAATACATCTAGCTGTTGGGGTTTAGGTTTTTGCTATCAATGATCGCAATTCCTTCTTCATAATTTTCAAGAGTACTTGGTATGCCTATCTTTGTGTTGTGTAAGAATGCCATGTTTTTCCAGAGTGGTGGCCGTCTCATGTGGGAGAGCATTGTTGAGGTTTTCATTGCTCATATCACCAGTGTTTGCATGCCTGAGTATGCTCCTGCATGTAGGAATCAGTTCCAATATTCATACACATCGACTATGCATTGTAGCTCAGTCTACGTGGTCTGATTATATACTTCAAGTTACATGATGTGTCTCGTGTTTCTTTTCTTTTCTTTTTATTATTGAACAAAACACAAATTAAAAAGATATAGCTACAATTAAGAGACCAATGACACACACAAAAAAATATATAGACGTATAGATATAGTAGTGTATACATGTACAGAGATAAGTTTAAGGAATAGGTTAATTTAGTGTGATATAATATTAATCATTATTATTAATAAAAATTTTCTGGTGATGTGTTGAGAGCGAGTAAAAGAAAGATATAGATTTAAACTCGCTGAGTGATAGATAGATATGTTACAATCATAGTTATAATAATAATAGTTGTAATAGTAATACTAGTAATAATAATAATACTAATAATAAATAATATTAGTAGTAGAAGTAGTAGCAGTAATAAGAATAATAATAACAATAATAGCAGTAGTAGTAGTTGTAGTAATAATAATAATAATTATAATATCATCTCAGCTCTATGAAACCAGTCAATAAAATGATTGCCAATATACAAAACTCTCCAGGTCTGGGACTGTTGGTTGTGCTCACCGCTCCACTACAGCCGTCAACCAACAGTCCCCCCGACACAGACACCAACCCCAACTCCGATCCACCTGGCCTCTCCTCCACCGCCGCCGGCAAATCCCAACCCCGTACCAGCGGTTAAGCCTCTGTGCTCCGCTATGTCTTCCTCCACAAAGGATGCTGGGGCACTATGTCAGGCACCTCCACACCAAGCTCACCTGGTCTGGTTGTTACCTAACAGATGACCAAAAATCATTGTTTGATTGTCCTTTTTAGATTTTAATCTGTGGCTGGAACCATGGTGTGCACCAGTTAGCCCCCCAGCCAGAGACACCACATCCAACACAGATAACACTCCGACACAGTCACTTTAAATAAGAGAAGGTGCTGCCAGCAGAGGTGGCAAATGGAGGGGCCAAGCAAAATCAAACGGGTAATGCCCATGCTGACTAGACGTGCCAAACGCACCCACCGACAGCACTAGAACAGTCGCCAGACCCAGACAGTTAATAAAGTATATAAATTATAAGTGTTTAAATAAAATGTTTTGTAATTGGATTTTATAAGGGAGGCAGGTAGGAAGGAGGACAAATTGTACTGTAATAATATAAATATCAATACTACCACCACCACTACCCCATTAACTATAACAATAATAGCAATAACAATAACAAATACATGCAAAATGTACATATATAGAAAATAAATGAAATAAAGTATAGCATATAAAACATTATAATATATATATATAAATGACATCAATCTATAAATAATTGTAGAACAGTTTATTAAATAATACTCAGGCATTGTTTTATTTTACAGAAATAGTTTGTATTAATGTACCATATAACTTACTATCATTATTATTAATCCATTTAATTTAATCCACTTTTTTTTTTCTTACTCTTTTCCTTGTCTTTTTATTTTAACAAAATATGGGAATACAACAACATACATACAAGGTAAACAAACCAATAAACCAAAAACAAACAAAACAGGTATTGCATGATATTATGTGAAGTGTAGGTGTGAGGTTGTGTTGTGCATGTCTACATCTCTATTCAGTATGTTCTGAAAAAAAGAAATAAAAATAAAAATAAAATAAAATAAAAAGTCTGTAGTTCCCCTTCTGTCACTCACTCAATGTTGTGTCGAATGAAGTGACACAAGGGGTCTTCCTGGGATGCCAAACGTAACCTGACAAAAGGCCAATGTCAAGTTGGTAGACAGAATTTGCATGCCCCGCCCCAGACATACGGGTATAAAGGGAAGCGGTCCAGTGAGTGCCAGTCAGAATTTTTCTTCGGAGCCGAACGGTTGTGCAACAAGCAAGCTGAAGTTCACCACTGTTTCACTCACCTCTGTCAGCGAGATGAATTGCTGTTGGATCTACGGCACGTTTCCAGATGGCGTTCTCTCTCTCTCTCTCTGCACGCTGTGCAGTCTATGCCCCTGGGCGTTTTGACAGCGCTTTTCACAGTTAAAAGAGTGTTCTCCTCCTAAAAGAGTTTTGATTTCTCTAAAAGAGTTTGAGTTTTCCACTCACAAAAGTGGAATACACAGCGGTGTTGAACGTCCTTTTCAGGATGCAACTTTTTCAAGATGCCTTTCCACCCCTGTTTTGTTCCTGGATGCGGTCGATTTCTCTCCAAGACCGACGGCCACATATGCTGCCTCGTGTGCCTGGGCAGTGATCACACTGAGGAGGCGTTCGTGGATGGCTCATATACTCATTGCGAGAACATGACCATGGCAGTGTTGCGGTCACGGCTCTCCTTCCTCAAGGTGAATGGCACTTCAGCCGCCCCCCGTGTCGCTCCTTCCCACGGGATTGAGGACGACCCGGATGGCGATGAAGGCGATATGGGGATAACGACGGGCTCGGTTTCGCCGGGTTAATCCCCAAGAACCACCCGCCCCCCGACGCGCTTGCGCGCTTCCGTCCGAGCTCGGGATGAGTGTGGCTCGCCGGCATTCTCCCTTGAGCCCCTGGACTTGGATGATGACATCGCAGCTGCATCGGAGAGCGTCCAGGCATCTGACGCAGAAGACTCGACTGAGCTGCCACTTTTGGGCCAGCCCGCCCAGTCTGAGGCAGACGCGCAGATGGCCGACATGCTTGCCCAGGCTGCCGTGAGCGTGGGCTTGGACTGGAACCCTCCATCCTCCCCACAGCCTTCGCGGCTTGAAGACCGGAGTTCCCCCAGGGTGACAGAACGTTTGCAATCCACCTGTGTCCCAAGAACGCCGCCACCTGGCTGGATCGTCCAGTGCTCCCCTCCAAGGACTGTAGGATGTTGTCGTCACTGACTGCCAAAGACTACAGTGCCGCTAGACAATCCGACTCCGCCCTGAATGCTATGGCCCTCCAGCAAGTTCACCAGGCCAAGGCACTCAACGTGTTGCAGGAACTGCGCTCTGCCACTGACCTCGCCCTGAGGGCCACGAAGGTCACAGCGGCCTGCTCCCATTGGCACGTTGCTTTGTTCCTTCCTCTGGGGTGACAGGAACCTAAAAAGTTGATGCCGATTTTATGGGGGAAGGGTACGTGCAGTCTGACGCAGCCTGTAGCTTTGGCACGCAACTGCCTGCCCGCACCTGCATAAGCAGTGCACGTACACGGTTCAGCGTATGGCGTGATTGAATAGGGACCCCTAGTGTCAACAAACATTCAGTAGACTTTCAGTAGCCTGTATATAGATCTCTAATAATGACCTACTTACATTATTGTTGAGAACATTAGTTCATTAAAATGTCATTAATAAAGATCTATGTTCAGGCTACTGAAATCTACTGAATGTTTGTTGAAACACTGTTTATTATCCATAACAAGCCAGTTGATAAGTCACTTATAGTCAGTTAAATATCTACATGGGACCATCAAAATAAAGTGTTAACACAACAACTGCGGCCGCATCACTCTCTTGGGACATTTTTTGACATACGTAGTCATGACATCACGACAATTCGGACAGATTTCTAACCAGCATACACCTGCTGGTGATTGGTTCTGCGCAGAACTTGCTCATCTCAAACAAGCCTTTTGATTTACTACTCATGTTTATGTACATTGTTCTCTTAAAGGGAAATGTTCATCTGCTTTGTGCCTTCTGACACCTATTGGTAGGATGTTGCATAACAACATTAATGAATTACACTCAAATAACAGAGCAGTATGCCTGGGTCATTCAGATATGGTGACAATTATGTCCCTTGACTTTAAGTCATGATACATTTTCAAGTCATGAAACTCCCTTCAAATGCATTTTTCTATGCTTCTTCCTTATTAAATAACTTGCATGTTTTGATTTTATTGTCTGCTCATTTTAGATAATATTTACAGTTTCAATTCCTGATCTCCCTTTCCCCTTTTCATCTACTATAGCACATCATGATATTTACAGATTGTATATATTTCCCATATATGTGTGGTAGTGCTAGGCCTTTCAAATGTGCTAACCTAAAAATTCCATTCAACTATTGCATGATTCATTATATGTGTCATTGGTGTTTATTGCTAAGGTCCATGTGTGAGATTTTGTTGCAAATTATTTAATGGTGTATTAATCATTTTGACTGTGGAGTTGTTGTGATGCTTATGACATCATATAATTTTCTTTTGTAGGATTTGTCACAGCCGTTATACATGGTGTTTCGACAAAGTTTTACCCTCAGCTTCTATGAGTGTGCACTGAATTGTAGTTTTAATATTATTAAGTTGGGCAGTCATCTATTTCGAGTATAACTTGGCTAATTTGGAAAATGCATCTAATAACCATTTAACAGGGGTGCCCTTCATAATTGATACTGGAATTCTTCTCTAAGCTTCTGTACTTTCTATTCTGCCAGCTGGTTAAATGTTACTATTTAACGGTTTTACAATGTATATTGTTTTATTTTATTTATTTAGTGCTCTTTTGAAGCAGATACTTAATATTTAGTCGATTAAACTTCACACATCATGAATCAATGTGTGGTGGTTATCCTAAGCATTGTTTATCCTTTTCAAGGATATTGCACAAACAATGGTCCCCCTCCCCCCACAATTATTTATTAAATTGCATCGAGGTGTCACCTATTTTTCACATGGTGTGTGCAGGACTCTCACTTTATCAATGAGTGCACACAAGTATCAGGCATCCTTTGCACACTCTTAACATCAATGCTCATCCTTTCGTTAAGGCCAGCAATTCACTCAAGATAGTGTATGCATCTGTAGAATGTCACACTATGCACACGTTCATAGGTAAGGTGTATTTAATCATATCCTGTGATATGTTTAATACAATTATTTATTCTTTTTCAGGTTATCTTCACCTTCTGAAGACATACTTTTGGGTGTTCAATTTTAATTAGTCCTAAATTCCTTTTGAGGTAAGTTACTCTCCCCTGCCATCATCATCTTCCGGCAGGATCTGATGGTTCGAGCAAAATTCTGAATGCTGATGAACTGTAGGATGGGGCTTACACCAAAGGAAAACATTCTATACCATATCCAGATTATTCTAATTTATTCTGAGTTTTTCTGGTCATGCACATTGGTTTCATCCCCATCCACCCCTTTACAACCAGTTTAGGCCGCGTCCTGCCATAGGCGTGAATTCCTCTCCCCTGCCGTCATAATCATCCGGCAGGATCTGATGGTTTAAGCAAAAATCTGAATGCTGAATACAATGGTAAATCAGATGGTAAATGAGAGTTAGCATATTTGTATTTGAGAACTTGTACAATAAATATTTGCACTCATAAGTTTAAACTTATACTTACAGCACCAATGTGAAAACTTGTCAATTAAAAATTTGAAATGGAATGTTGCAATCTGAACTAAGACAATAATTCCAAGCTTGTATTTTGAATTCACAATTGCAGAAATGTAGTCACAAATGTGTAAAATTACATTCATATAACTACAAGTACAGACACAAATTTGAATCACACATAAACTTTTTTACTTAATTTTTTTTTTATTGCAGTACAACCACAAATTGGCACTTACAACCTCTCAAATCTGGCTCTGCAACTTTAAATCTTTACACCTTGACTTTTGCAACTACTTTTGCGAAAATCCTATAGCAAATCTGTAGTAAAATCCAGATGGAGAGAGCAAGACCAGTGTTCGGCAGGGGAAGTGGCAATTGTAATATTCTTGTGTACAGCTCACCATGAAACACAAAGGGAAATGTACACTGTCTTTTATTCCACAGTTAACGATCACATGAACAAGGTAGTTAGCAACACAACTGAAACTCTCCTTCTGTATTACAGACTCTCTGGTAATGATGAATGTCTGACTGTAGAGCGCCCTCCACTGGTCAAACTACACATAACACTTACATTCGCTACATCCCCTTCCCCCTGATACAACTAGTTCAAAATTAGATTAGACAGTAGTATTCTTATGTGTATCAGAATATAACAACACAGGATGTTTTCAAATGTTTTTTTTTTTTTACATATATATGAACATCTCACAGAACTGAGCTAGGGACTTTGGGTAGACTACCTCCATCCCAATGAGTTCCAGGGCGCATTCTTGCTATGTGGCTGAGAAACTCACTACTACTCTAATTATAATCTTTCAGATAGCTTGGAGACTTTTTAGTATATGCAGACCTTCTCAACTCAGGTTTTTCCATTCCAAGGACAGTTTCTGACAAAACCACTTCAGAAGTATCTCCCAGTTTTTGTTTTACATGACTTTCCTCAGTAAATGAAGAACCTGAGTCTTTTGTAGATGACATTGCAATGTCAACATCTGGCAATGAAGTATCTAACAACTCTGATATTGGTGCTACGGACGTTGCATCATGCCTGTCTCTCACCTGATCAATATGTCGGCGCACTACTTGCCCACTTCCCAATGCTACTGTGCACGTCTTTTTCTGAACACTTCCTGGAATCCAAGTAGGACCAGAGCTGAAATTCTTAGTATTCACTGGGTCACCCTCAACAAGATGTCTTTCTTTTGCATGTTGGTCATGGTACCAATTTTGTCTCAATTGCTTGTTACGCAATTTTAAAAGCAGGATGAATGATATCCAGTGTAGACCGCAGTTTCCTTCCACAAAGCAGTTCAGCGGGTGATTTTCCAGTGGTAGACTGTGGCGTAATTTGGTAAGTGAACAGAGCTCTGGAAATTTTTGTTTCAATGGAATCTCCAGCACTCTTTTTTATCAGTGTTTTGAATGTTTGAACGGCCCTTTTGGCCAGACCATTGGAAGATGCATGGTAAGGTGCTGTGGTTATGTGTTTGATGCTGTTTCTTTCCATAAATTCTTGGAATTCAGCACTGGTAAAACAACTGCCATTATCTGACACCACTAATTCTGGTATCCCATGTTGGCTAAAGGTTTGTCTTAAACACTGAATGGTAACTGTGGATGTAGACTTGTTCAACGGACAAGCCTAAATCCATTTTGAGTAGGCTTCTACCATGATCAAGAACATTTTACCCATCCAAGGGCCAGCGTAATCCATGTGAATCCTTCTCCATGGTTGCTCTGGCAACTCCCACGGATGCAGTGGCGCTTTCGCCGGAGCATTTCTATTCTCCTGACAGACTGCACCGATTTGACTAATGCTTCCACCTCTGCATCCAAGTGTGGCCATCACATATATCTTCATGCCAGACCTTTCAGCCTGGTAATTCTCGGATGGATTTGATGTAGCTGTTTTAGAAGAGCCGCACGGCCCGGAGGCAGAATCACTACACGGGCCCCCCATAACACACATCCTCCCTGTATGCTGAAAAGCTGGATCCTCCAACTTCTTGGGCCAACCTCTTAGAACATATTCCCTCACTCTTGCCAAAACAGCATCTTTGTCTGTCCATTTCCTCACTTGTTCTGCTTTTACTAGATGTACATCATTTTCTTCCAACAGCAACACTCTCTCTTCCTCCGCAAGAGTCTCCACTCCTTCTTCCATCAATGGCAGCCTGCTCAACGCATTCACATTCTGGTGCTTTACCAGCTCTGTACACAATAGTGTACTCTTATCCACACAGTGTGACTGCCCACCTCTGTATACGCAGGGATGCCATTTGTGGCACCTCTCTCATTTCGTTAAACAGCGATATCAGAGGTTTGTGATCTGTCACGATAGTGAACTGTCTACCATACAAGTAAGTGTGGAATTTCTTTACCCCAAAAATGACAGCAAGACCCTCTTTATCCAATTGAGAATAGTTTTTCTCGGCTGCATTTAATGTTTGTGAAAATCTTATGAATGTGTGCTGAGAGGACCAGCCTGCCACATTACAAACATGCTGCAGAGGGACACCTCTAGCCAAGGCTTTAGAGGAGGCGACCCCTCTGGTAGAGTGAGCTCTGATACCTACTGGCGAAGCTTGACCGTGCGCCTCATAGGCCAGGGCAATAGTGTCCCTCACTTATTGGTGTAATGTCTTCTAGTAGAGGGAGCCCTAGCTCTTAGAATGGTCTCGATAACTTTAGGTGAAAACCCAGTGTCCCTCAGTTGGTACCCTTCAGGGGCCAAACATGAAGGTTCCACAGTTCCAGACCAAGGGGGGCTGGGTGACTCAGAGAGAAGTAGAGGGGATATTGCGCTGTCTGTTGAGAGGCGAAGAGGTCCACTTCTGCCCTGTAAAATCTCACCCAGATTTGTTCCACTACCTCGGGGTGGAGTTTCCACTCCCACGTTAGTATTTTCTGTCTGTACAGTAAATCTGCTCCCACATTCAGGCATCCAGGGATATAAACTGCTCTGATTGACAGGAGCTTGCCCTGGACCCAAAGGAGAATCTGCCATGCCATTCTGAGAGGTGGAGTGAACTTAGACCTCTTTGATTGTTTATTTAAGAGACTACTGCTGTGTTGTCCACCCGCACCAGGACATGGCATCCTCTCAAATACTGGAGGAAGAATTTTAGAGCCAGAAATACCATCACCAACTCGAGGCAGTTGATGTGCCAATCGAGCTGATGACCCTCCCATTCCCCTTGAGCTGGACGACCACTTAAGACTGCACCCCATCCTGTCAGGGAGGCGTCTGTCGTTAGCAATTTATTATAATTTGATTGGACACGATTTGAGTGGGAGACAATTGTGCCTGCATCATTTTCAAATTCCATACAATGCCCATATAGGTAATTTCCTGAGTGGGAGAGAGAACGCTCTTTTTGAAGTTGAGTTTCAGACCCAGAGAAACCAGATTAGCTAATACATTATCCCTGTGCTGAACTGACAGTTCTTGTGACTGTGCTAGTATCAGCCAGTCATCTATGTAATTCAGAATGCGGATGCCCCGGAGTCGCAAAGGAGCCAGTGCTTGATCCATGCATTTCGTGAATGTGCGTGGTGATAGGGCTAGGCCGAATGGAAGAACCCGATATTGGAAAGCTTCGCCCCCGAAAGAGAACCTCAGGAACTTCCTTTGTTGTGGCAGAATTTCTATATGAAAATATGCGTCCATGAGATCGATCATGACCAACCAATCGGGATGTTGTATTTGAGACACGACTGTCTTGACAGTTAGCATCTTGAACTTGATCTTCCTGATTGAGCGATTCAAGCCTCGAAGGTCTAATATCGGACGCAACCCCCCACCCTTCTTGGGAACCAGGAGGTATTGGCTGTAGTAACCTGACTCTTTCTCTGGAAGGGGAACATGTTCTATGGCTCCTTTGACCAAAATATTTTGCAGTTCTTTCCACAGTAGCTTTTTCCGGTTTCACGGTAGTGGAGACCACGCCATTGAAACGCGGAGGATGGCGATCGAATTGAATTATGTAGCCTTTTTCTACTGTTGTTAGAATCCACATAGAAACACCTGGCAGTAGCTGCTGCGCTGCCAGGTTCTCTGAGATGGGTATCAATTTTGACACTTCCTGTTGAGGGGATGTCTAGTATTCTGTGTCCTGGACTAAGGCAGGAAGCAACGGAACACTCAACATTTTGCTGGAAACCTCTAACTTCCAAAACACCAGAGGCGGCGGAAATGGAGAGGTTTCGTGGGGGTATTGGGAAGGTACAGGTGAATGCTTCACGTGCCCCTACCCGAGGGGGGCTACCCCCACAAGGCTGGGCGCAAGACTGTCAGTGTTTTTCTTCTTAGAAATGACTGCCCTGAGGTCTTGCTTTAGGGGCTGCTGAGGGTGGCGAGACGGCCCTCAGTCTCTACGAGGGGGAACACAACTTGCCACACTTTGTTTTTGAGCCTCCCTTCTAGAAGGACCGGAGCAGGGCTGGGTAGCCGACGGCCCCTCCCCCTGAGTGCGGCGAGGAAGGAATTGGCTGAAGGCTTCCTCGTGACTCTTTGCCTCCTGGAACCTGGTGATAACTAAATTCATAGCATCACCAAATAAGCCAGAAGGTGAAACCGGGGCATCAAGAAGGAAAACTTTGTCCTTGTCTCTGATGCCCGACAGGTTGAGCCATAAGTGTCTCTCCGTGCTGACTAAAGCAGACATAGATCGGCCAATGGCACGAGCCGTTTGCTTGGTCACACGGAGAGACAGATCCGTGGCTCGACAAAGCTCAGATAAAGCCTCTTCGTTGACTGTGTTGCCCGCACTCAGGTCCTTCAACAGATCAGCCTGGTACGCCTGTAACACTGCCATAGTGTGCATGGCAGCACCAGCCTGACCTGCTGCCTGATAAGTCTTCCCCACAAGCGTGGAGGTGGTCCTGCACGGATTTGTGGGGAGAGTGGGTCTATTTAGTGATGATGTCGAGCCAGGCGAGGGATAACCCACAACTATCTCTTCTACCGGCGGCATTACTGAATACCCCCGTGCCTCGGCACCCACGATAGTCGAATATGTCGACATCGAGGGCACTAAGACACGGGAAGTATAAGGTTTCAACCAGACCCTGTTTGGGGGGTCTCTTGTTCATGTGGCCAGTCTAACTTGCCACAGCCCGAGTAACCACCTCGAGTAATTCCTCAGCCACTTTATTATTGTGCGTGGAATGTTCAGCGGTTCAGTGTCCCCCTCGTGAACCGAAGAGACGCCGAAGCGCACTTCAGGCTTACGAGAAGGATCAGCTGGATCTGGGGAGAGAGTGAGCAATAGGGACGGACCGTCTCTCGCTCCTCAGCCAGATCTATGCGAGAGCCCCACGATGAAAGTGGGGGAAAGTGGGGGACGAGTGCGAAGCATTTTGACTGTAAACAGATTGCAGTGCTCGCACTCGCCCCGCCCCAACGCAAGAGCAGCATGCTCTTCCCCCAAACACACAAAACAAAACTGGTGTGTGTCCATTTCAGCCATAGAGCGTAAACAGGGGAACACACACCTCTTGCTTTTTTATCTGTCATTCTATTTCTTCTTTTTTTTTTTTAAAGAAAAGTGAAAGGTTTCTGCCCACTGCCTAACAATTCTAACTCCTAACAGAGGAAAGTTGAATGTTCTGACAGTCAAGAAGTATATGAGATTATGAGACACAAAAGACAATGCATGATGAAAATGAATCTATTTTTATTAAGAAAATGTGTGTGTGTGTGTGTGTGTGTGTACAAATGATATGCTATTATTTCAGGGGATCAGGTATTCTAAACAAGAACAGTTTTCATTTTTCAAATGTACTGTACATGTTTGATACAGGTTTAAACTAATAAATGTTTCTAAATTAAAAAAAGAGCGTAAACAGGGGAACACACACCTCTTGCTTTTTTATCTGTCATTCTATTTCTTCTTTTTTTTTTAAGAAAAGAGAAAGGTTTCTGCCCACTGCCTAACAATTCTAACTCCTAACAGAGGAAAGTTGAATGTTCTGACAGTCAAGAAGTATAACACACACAGAATGATCTGAAGACAAATTATCTGACGATGCACCTGTGACGCATCTATTTATAGCCCTGCTACAGTCCAATGATGTCACCAGCAGAGGCTATACATTTTGGTCAATTTCATTGACGTGTTGCACACATATTCACAGCTGGTCACACCTAAAGTTGTTCCCAAAGCGCTAAATCAGCGCAGCATCAAAGTATAGCTTTTTGACAGGGAACTAAATACCCCTCCCACACACACACTTCTTGAAAAATACCAATTACATATTAATACGTTTATTTTGTCTAATTGTAGTGGTAGCCTAAAACGAAGCTTAAAGACTCAGGTGAAGCCTCTGCCAGCTGGTTGCTTCGTTAGTGGGCAGTACTAACTCAAAATAGCTAATCCCGTTGGTTAGCGCTCACATGTTACAGTCCACATTTTGATTCAGCAAATCATTTTGAGTGAAGGCAGAACAAATTATTTATATTAATGAGTCAAACAGAGAAGTCATCTTTTACTATTGTAAGTTAAAGTTTTTGTTGTTTCTTTTTTTTTGTGCTTTGATTCTTGAGATTTAGAATGTGTTCCTAGCTGTTTTCGGACCGTTTCTATGCCCCTGCTTACAGATGTGACTCTTGATTGTACCTTTCATATAAAAAGTTAAAGAAGTGGCTTGAATACTCTTTCTATGAATAAATAAATTAAGCCAAGCCCCTTTACTATTTTCATGATAGCTGTGACAGAGAAATACAATCAAAAAGTCTTCTTTTTTTATCAGTGTTAATCCTATCATGTAATGTCTGGTAGAAAATCTTAGGGGGAGCGGTAGTGTAGCAGTTAGCGTGCTGTGCTATGAACCTGGCGACCCGAGTTCGATTCCCGCTCATGGCTAACACCAGTGACGATTATCTGAACCGGTCCCGGGCCTCCCCTAGGTCAACTCAGCCTAAAATGAGTACCTGGTGTGGTGTGTAAAACATCGCCACTGGGGAGACAAAGGCGGTGGGGTGTGGTGCTGGCCACCCACCCCCTCGTGTACTGTTCTGGCCTTCAGAGGTGCTCGCTAACAGCACTTGCCCCTACAGTCTGTTCAGGCTAAATGGGGGATCTTTGATCTTTTATCTTTGTACAAATGATATGCTATTATTTCAGGGGATCAGGTATTCTAAACAAGAACAGTTTTCATTTTTCAAATGTACTGTACATGTTTGATACAGGTTTAAACTAATAAATGTTTCTAAATTAAAAAAGAAAAAATATTTGGTTAAAGTTTAGACTGTTTGACTCACAATTTTGTCATTTTGCATATTATCGTCAACTAAAATATAATTTTCACTGACTAAAATTAACCACAATTTATGAATATGACATGAAAAAATATTGACAAAATTAAATGAATTTGTGTCCAATAAAATAACAAATTAAGGCTAAAATTATTAGAATGTTTTAA
>NC_068294.1:17523882-17535948 GCF_025860055.1 Xyrauchen texanus
AAAAATGTGTTACTGAGAATAGAGTATAGCACGTGGCTCAAGTTACTAAACATTGATAATGTATAACTGTGAAATACTTTGTCAACATATTTGTGGCAGCGGGCGTGGTCAAGTGCCAGTCGGGAGAGGAAGCGGTAAGGGCTTTGCACCTGAGCTAAATCATTTCTAACTCCAGTCTCTAATTCCAGTGAGCACGGGAGAGCGGCATAAAAGCAGCCACAGAACAGTGACAAGGGAACCCAGTGTTCCCAATAAAGACTTTAGGCGTGATGTACAAAAGTGTGTGAAGAAATATTAAAACCCTGTTACCTGTGGAAGTTATCCAAACCCTGTTTCCTGTGTTTTCCTCTCTCGGCGAAGCTGCTCCACAATATTATTCAGTGAAGTCTGGAAGAAAACAATCAAACCTGGAAGACAAAAAAAAATAAAAACACTCTTCAAAATAATAATAAATCACACCATGTTTGTTCTGCCATCTTTGACAAAACAAACATATCAGTTAACCTGTTAACCTGCACCAGTGCGCAGTCGCACCGAAGAGTCCCTCCCCCCCCCCAGTTTAATGTTTATGAATAGATTTAACGTGAAAGAACATCATTAATCTTGGCAAACTATATATCATTTTAAAGGTGTAAGCCTCAAGCATCGATGATAGAGCTCTGTTTTTCGATGAAAAGCTTATAACTAATGTATTTCTTGCATTTATGTAAGCAATACAGATCAAACAAACGTAATCAAAACGGAGTACTTACCAGTAGTGTCGTAATAACGAGCCACACACGCATCCACTGCTAAAAGTTCCAGATTGGATGGAAAGGTGAGGGTCCACTGAATAACATCCCATAGAGCATTTTTAGTCCAAAGAAACAATAACGTTGTAACATTGATGGTTATTCCTTTGTTTACATCGAAGTTTCTTCAGGGTGAAGTATCATACTTGTCGGTTATGCAATAAAATTATGCATAAAAACAGACTCCGGTAGTCGAACATTATATGGGTGTGTTGCTTAGAGTGTAATGAACAAATTAAGACCGCACACACACACACAAATACAAAGATAGGCAATATATAGGTCGAAATATCCAAACACTGCCGCCAGTTTTTTGACGTCATGATATGCTGATCCTATTGTTTTGTCTTTACAAACGAAAGCCAATGAAAGAATTGAAATGATATGACTGATAGAAAATGTAGCCAAGCAGTGCACGATTCCAACGATATCCGGAAGTTTAAATTCCTCGCGAACAAGATGTTTTTTATTTATTTGAATCAGCCACTCTAACCTGCGAATTAGGCTGTGACCACACCCCGCCATTTGACAACAAACGAGCCATAGTAAAAAGACGGTTCCCCAGTCAACATCTGTTTTCGCGTCTTACTTACTGGACGGATTATCTCATCAAATGGATCGTCAAAAGAAGTTTTTTTCTGCTGAAGATGTTTTATTTGAGATCACTCGAAGCAGCTGATGACCGAAATTGAGGAGTGAATACAGCGACGACGGTGATATACTTGAGGACGGAAAAGATGGTCCAATTTTACATCGGTGAGTTGCTATGTAACATGCACACATTATACGTGTGTGAGAGAGAGAGAGAGAGAGAGAGAGAGAGAGAGTGTGTGTGTGTGTGTGTGTGTGTGTGTGTGTGTGTGTGTGTGTGTGTGTGTGTTTGTTTGTTTTCCCATTTGATTTATATGGTAAATGCATTGTGGTCTGAAAAGACCAAATATAAAACAAATGGCTTGTCTGATGGCTGGCTATCAGTGTGATTGTTTGTTGGTTCTATGTCTGACCATCCATATGAATGCTGTCTGTATCACTGGCCATCACCAGCCATTGAATGTTGAATGGGCGACTATCGGTATGAATAGTGTATATGACTAAAATAGCTTGCAGTACCCTTCATAACATTTGATCATTAGGTTGCTTTTTGAGGTATCCAAGGAGGCTTCTTGGTACCTGGACATAGTCTCGGAAAAATATTGCAGAAATCTCATTTTTCATAATATCTTCCTCAAATGTGAAATATAAACTGATGAGACTTGTGGCTTTCAATCAATTGCCTAACTGGATTCATCCAGGTTTGTTTTCATTGATTTTTCCATAAAATAATGAAATGTTACTTGCAGTACAAATTATCTTCAAGACACTTTAAATTCTATAAATTTTTGTCTGTGTAAGTTTTTTCAACTTTTACATTTGGGTAATAAACTCCAAAGTGTCTTCTTTTTAAATATGTCTAAATTGTGCATGTAGAGCAAATTGTTCAGTAACTACAATTATTTTAGTTTGGGGATGTAATTTCTGGGGATGTGCCTCAGGCAGGGGAGGTAGAAAGGGAACCGACATAGTCTTGGAAAAAAGCTTGCAGGAACCCCATTTTTCATTATATCTTCCTCAAATTTGAAATATAAACTGATGAGACTTGTGGCTTTCTAATCCTTTACGTAATTGGATTCCTCCAGGTCTATTTTTATATATTTGTACATGAAATAATAAAACATTTTTTGAAGTTCACATTATTTATGAGGCACTTCAACTTTTATAACTTTTTATTTGTTTGAGCATTATCAACTCTGATTTGTTGTTAGTAGAGTGCCAAGTGTCTTCTTTCCAAAGAGACCTTAATTGTGCCTGTGGTACACTGTTCTCAGGAGCTATATTTATTTTAATTCAGGTATGTCATTTTCAGCTGCGAGCCCCTGAGTGGGGGTGCAGGTTAACAGGTTAAAATGTCTTTTTTGTCTCATGCCCCTTTAAATGCCTTTTTTTTTTATTTCACTCGATACAAATAGCGAGTAAAACACAACAAATATTATAATTTCTCTTATTTTGATTCATTAAGTTTTCTTAAATGCATTTAAGCAACATTATGACAAAATGGTATATATTATCCTACTCAAATATGTGTGACATCAAATAAATGAGTTAGGGCTGATGTAATCCAAAAGTAATAAAATTAGGTTACCTAAAAGTATAATCCAAGAGATTACATTACTGATAAACATTTTATTCATGTAATTTGTAATCTAATTGCACTTTTTAGACATCAGAATTGCATTTTATATGTATTCTACCCAACACCTACACACTAAACAGGACTAATAACTGTAATCTAAAATGATTAAAACTACACAGGCAATTATGGAGTGGTCAAAGCTACTCTGTACCTTATTGAGGTTCATACAGTGTCTTAATGCATTATTTCATACATACTGTATTTCATACATAAGTGGGTGATGACATAAATCAATGTGGATCTATAAATATATATTCTCTTTGTTCTTCACTTGAAGCAGTCCACCACTCTCCACGGACTCATGCTCCTTTGTGGCAGCTGCTGTTATATGACAGAGTAAAGACAACAAGAGGATGTGCTCACACATTCTCCGCCCTTGCCTAAATCCTGAAGTTCGTGATGACAGCATCTTTCTTCCAGCAGGAGCTTATTGACTATTGATGTCTGCCTATGCTAATCCTGTACCAGGCCCCCAACACTAGATATAATTTTTTAGGATTGTTTAGCAGTTTGAAAATCTTGTCAATAGATTAATAACAGCGAGAATGAGGCTATTGATCTGGATCTTTCCCTGACAAATGTCCTGTAAAGAGGCTTAGCAGTGGATACATTTGCATTGACACTAGTGTGTACACTTGCAATTGAGAGTCACGCTAAGACTTAAGCTATTAAAAGGTGGGTCAATGGCAAAACACTAACTGGATTATTCAAATCCTACTAGATTGTATTTCTCTCAGACAATTTGTCTATATAATCAAAGCATTCAAATGTACATTACCTACCTTTCATTTGCAGGTGTCCTCAATAACTGTTCAGATGATGGTTGAAAGGAAAACGTTCCATCTGAATAATGAGGGGGTGGAATGGCAGCCATAAAGTCTGAATGCACCAATATTGGATGAAAGCTGAAATGTCATATGCAGCTTAAGTCATGATGAAATATCAAAATCTGTTGAGGTATTTACGGAGAATGCCAAAGTGGCTGCTACCCTCTGCAGCACCTTCCCAAAAACAAGAGAACAAACACATTCTAGGTTGGCACAATAAGCAATAGAAGGGGAGAAAAAATTCATAATGCTTCACCTTTATGAAAAAATGAAATATCAGCAGGGATCCACTACAAGGCCGACCGCTGCTTTTGCCATGAATCACTTGAACCAGTGCGAAATGTCAGCAGAGTGGCCTTTTACGGGAGGCTGGGGCTGGCCTTGACAAGCCCCCCTTGTGGCCTTTCAGAGAGCCCCATGAATTAACTTGTGGGGGGAAGGGCATGCCAGCACCCTGGTGGGCTTTTCAACTACTCTGGAATCATCTCCAGCCCACTACTTTATAACTCTCCCTTTCTACTGTGAAGTGTACTATAATTTCTGTGTACTATAAATGCATGTGCGAATGGGAATTATTGTTTGTTACCCCTGTCACTCACTCTAGCACAACTGGGTTATTTGAATACAGAAACATGCTGTCCAAATATTATCAAACGCAAATATATATCCATATTTAAAATGCCGACAGAGAGTGCTCATGTTTACATGTGCATAGCAAACAGCTGCAGAATTGGACAACACCAGAAAAGTCACATCAAGCTCCTCCGGGCTAGTGGGCTCAAAAATACAAATCAATTCCATTGTGTTTTTGTATTTTGATCCACACTAACAGAGCTGCTCTGACCCGCCAAGTTCCAGGCTGGTATTTGGCTATAAAAGACTGGCATAAGGGTGACATTAGCATAATAATTTGAGCAAGAGAATGCTAAACTGCCACCCTCAATGCTGATCGAAAGGAAATGATGGACACAAGCTAGACACTTTCCCAACATTTCTCATGTATGTCCATCTTTCTGTAAGTGTATGCTTCCTGACATGATTTGCAGATGGCTGAACCAGTTGTGACGTAATGAAGCTAGGAAGCAAGTTGCAAGTTGACAATAGTTTATTGACAGTCAAATTGAGAAGATAGGGGAAAAGTCCGGGGTGATGGTCTAGTGGCGCAGAGTCTCCAATGGTCAGATGATCGTGGTGAGAAGAGTGAAGAGAAGTGTTGAACAGACACGGCGAATCCGGTAACAGCAAACAGGACACCGAAACAGGGACAACGAGAGAACTGGACTGGAACTCTGAAGAGCTTAACAACACCGGACATCACTAACAACGATCTGACAAGGAGATGAGAGAGTGGTGAGAATTTAAAGGAATGGGAATGAGTAACAGCTGGTGAGAGGAGTGATTGCGCAGAAGCTAATCATGGTACAAACAACACGCTCACACATTCACGCACCCACACAACACACACTAAGAACAAGGCACGAGACAAGGAAGAGACATAGGATTAAATACCGTGACAGTACCCCTCCCCTAGGAACGCCTCCTGGCGTTCCCAGGCTCCCCTTACCTGCCGATTGTAGTCATCGATAAGGAGTGATCCAGAATGTCTCTGGCCGGTACCCAACCTCTCTCCTCCGGACCGTAACCTTCCCAGTCCACCAGGTACTGAAATCCGCGTCCCCTCCGCCTTGAGTCCAGAATACGGTTGACCGAATAAGTAGGTTCCCTGCCTACGAAGTCAGCGCGGGGGAACCGAACCGGGCGGTTAATGCGGAATAAAAGACGGGTTTTATTTTGGATACATGAAATACGGGTGAATTCTCCTGTACGCTGGAGGAAGGTTGAGGCGGACTGCCACCGGACTAACGATCTTGGTGACAGCTTAACGGCCAATAAATTTAGGTGCAAGTTTATTAGATACGGAACGTAGAGGAATGTTCTTAGTAGAAAGCCACACTTTTGACCAACGACGTATAACGGGAGGCCTAGACCGGTGGCGATCAGCTTTGGCCTTGGTGCGTGACCCCACTTGGAGTAGAGTCTCCGGCCCTAGTCCAAGTCGCGTGACACCTCTGGATCGAAGCGTGAGCGGAGGGACCGCGACTTCGGATTCCAGACTAGGAAAAATAGGTGGCTGGTAACCTACACTACACTCAAACGGAGATAGGCCCGTGGATGATACTGGTAACGTGTTGTGGGCGTACTCAACAAAAAGACAGTTGCTGACTCCATGAGGAAGGATTCTTGGATACCAAACATCGTAACGCTCTCTCCAGATCCTGGTTGGCTCAGCTCAGATTGACCATTGCTCTGGGGATGAAACCCTGAGGACAGACTAACAGTCGCTCCCAGTAATTTACAAAATTCTCGCCAAAATTTGGACACAAATTGGGGTCCTCTGTCAGAGACCACATCTGTCGGAGGCCATGTAGCCGAAAGACGTGGTCAATGACAATCACCGCTGTCTCCTTGGCAGAGGGTAATTTGGGCAAGGGAATGAAGTGGGCCGCTCGAGAACCGGTCCACCACGGTTAAAACTACCGTGTGTCCCTGTGAGGGTGGGAGGGCGGTGATAAAATCTAGAGCGATATGGGACCAGGGTCTCGATGGCACCGCAGCGGTTGAAGTAACCCGCCTGGGGGTCGATTGGAACTCTTACCAGTGGCGCAGACTGAGCAAGCCAAAACAAAACTGTGAACGCCACTGAACCATCAAAGGCCACCAGAATCGTTGCTTGACTAAAAACTTAGTTCGATTAACTCCTGGATGACAAGCCACATTAGAACAATGTCCCCACTGAATAACGCTGGACCGTAACCCTCCGGCACAAACAAACGGTTCGGTGGGCACCGAGTCGGGGCGTTACCCTTCTAAGGT
Organism: Xyrauchen texanus; assembly: GCF_025860055.1. Taxonomy (NCBI): domain Eukaryota; kingdom Metazoa; phylum Chordata; class Actinopteri; order Cypriniformes; family Catostomidae; genus Xyrauchen; species Xyrauchen texanus. The sequence continues at coordinate 17,530,605 of NC_068294.1, forward strand.
CGCTCTTGACCTTCGATTCGATCTCCCATGTGAGTGTAGAGATGAATAGAGTCTCCGTAAAATGCACTCGAGTAGACGGGCGCTCGGAGTGATCAAAAATACGTGATAAAGAATCGGGTTTGATGTTCTTGAACCCGGGCGGTACGAGAGAGTAAAATCAAAACGACCGAAAAAAAGAGCCCACCGAGCCTGCCTGGAGTTTAATCTTTAGCTGTGCTGAATATATTCCAAATTCTTGTGATCGGTCCAGACGATAAAAGGTACCCCAACCCTCCAACCAGTGGCTTCATTCCTCCAAAGCTAACTTGACTGCCAACAACTCTCTGTTACCAATGTCATAATTACGCTCGGCCGAGGACAAGCGATGAGAAAAAACGCTAAGGGTGTATCTTGTCGCCTGAAGGAGAACGCTGGGATAGCACTGCGCCTACCCCCACCTCTGATGCATCGACCTCCACCACGTAACTGACGTGATGGATCAGGGGTTATCAGGATGGGGCTGAAACAAAGCAACCTTTCAGTTTGGCAAACGCAGCCTCAGCTGCGCTCTGACCACCTGAACGCTGTTCTGGGGAGGTCAGGGCGGTCAGAGGTGTGGCTAGTTGACTGAAATTGCGAATGAAACGCCGTAGAAATTGGCTAACCCCAGGAATCTCAGTAGGGCCTTACGAGACTCTGGACTTGGCCAATCTACCACAGCCTTGATCTTCTCAGGATCCATGCGATTCCCTCAACCGACACGATGTACCCTAAGAAAGGAACAGACTGTGCATGAAAAGCTGTATTTCTCGCTTTGACAAAAAGCCCATTCTCTAGCAATCTCTGAAGCACTAGCCGGACGTGCTGCACATGTTCCTGGAGAGAAGAAGAAAAATCAATATGTCATCCAGGTAAACATATATGAACTGATCAACCATGTCTCGCGAAAGCACGCCATTGACGCAGTGCCTGGAAGACCGCTGGGGAGTTGGACAAGTCGAACGGCATGACCAAGTATTCAAAGTGACCTCTGGGGTGTTAAAGCTGTTTTCCATTCATCCCCTCCCTGATGCGGACCAAATGATAAGCATTACGTAAATCCAATTTGCGGAAGATAGATGCTCCCTGCAACCTCTCAAAAGCTGAAGACATCAACGGTAGAGGATAAGTATTCTTTACCGTGATGTTGTTCAGCCCCGTACATCAATGCAAGGTCGCAGAGATCCATCCTTCTTCCCCACAAAAAGAATCCTACCGCTGGAGAAGAGGAAGGGCGATGAATCCATTAGCTAGAGAATCAGAAATATATTTCTCCATAGCCTCCCTCTCTGGAATCGAGAGTGAATATAACTTGCCCTTAGGCGGAGATGTACCTGGCAATAACTCTATGGCACAGTCATAGGGACTGATGTGGAGGGAGAGAAGTCACCGAGACTTACTGAACACCTCCTTCAGGTCCAGGTACTCATGGGCACGCTAGATAAATCCACCGCCTCTTCCTGAAAAACAGGGACAAAAACAGACCGAACAGGCAGAAACAAGACAAGACTTATGACATTGAGTGCTCCACGCTGACACAGACTTAGACTGCCAGTCCACTTTAGGGTTGTGATGGGTGAGCCAGGGATGACCAAGGACTATGGGGGCAAGAGGAGTGTCCAGTATGTAGAAGGAGATGGTCTCGTGTGATTGCCTGACGTGACGAGAGTGATGTCTTCAGTGGCTAGGGAAATGGTGGGAAGTTTCTGGCCATTGAGGGCGTGAACAGCTGATCCGGTGAGTGAGAGACTTGAGGGGACTTGGTGGTTGAGTGCAAAAGTGTAGTCCATGAAATTTCCTTCGCCCCAGAATCCAGAAGTGCTCGACAGTCGTGGACGGTGATTAGACCATTGAAGACTTACCGAAGGAGGGTAGATGTGGATGAGGTCTTCAGGGAGATCCCACCCGATAGTAGCCTCATACTTGCTATCGGGCGATCCTTTTAAAGGACAGTTGTAGGCAAAATGTCCAGCACCACCACAGTACAAACACAGTCCCTGGGATCTCCGCCTTTCCTTCTCCTCCCGGAAAGCCGGGCTCGACCCACCTGCATGGGCTCGGGATCACAGACGGGCTGAACGCGCCCCGCCTCCAGAACATTGACCGCCTAATCCTCTCAAGGGGCGGTTGGTTTGTACTCGCTGTTCCATTCTGGATAACCTTAGCGCCCACTCTAAGCGCCAAGGCGATCAAATCGCTTAGCTTGGTGGGGAGATCCATGGCGATATCTCCTTTTGGACGCCGATCAGCCAGCCCATGCAGGAACATGTCCCACTGCCTCCTCGCTCCATTGGCTCTCCGCCGCTAGCGTCCGAACTTCGATAGAAAAGTCTGATACAGATCTCTCCCCTGACGCAAGTCGGCCAGCACTCTGGCTGCCTCTCTACCGGAGACAGCACGGTCGAAAACTCGCCTCATCTCCTCGCGGAGAGTGCTTGAAAAGAGGTGCAGCATTCATCTTGATTCTCCCACACCGCCGTTCCCCAAAGGGCCGCTCTCCCAGAAAGTAACGGCCAGGACAAAAGCTTACCTTGGTTCTTTCATCACAGAATGTTCTGGGTTGTAAAGAAAAATGCATTGAGCATCGTGTTAGAAAAGCTCGGCAAAATTAGGTTCACCTGAATATAGCTCTGGAACCGGTAGGCGGGGCTCCGACTGGGAGGGGGCGCTGGTGGTGGTTGAGGAATCAGCGGTGCGGTGGCGCAGTGGGAGCTCGCGAGAAGTTGAATTTGCTGGGTGAGTCCGACACCTGCGCCACTAGAGCCTGGACAGCTGAGCTGCGTGTCATTGAGATTCTTCTCCTGGTTCTCCATACGAAGTCTGCTGTTCATCACGTAATTCTTCTAGGCTGTCTGAATTGTTACTCGCTGCTTCCATCTTGTGGTCAGATCGTTCTGTGACGTAATGAAGCTAGGAAGCAAGTTGCAAGTTGACAATAGTTTATTGACAGTCAAATTGAGAAGATAGGGGAAAAGTCCGGGTGATGGTCTAGTGGCGCAGAGTCTCCAATGGTCAGATGATCGTGGTGAGAAGAGTGAAGAGAAGTGTTGAACAGACACGCGTAATCCGGGTAACAGCAAACAGGACACGTAAACAGGGACAACGAGAGAACTGGACTGGAACTCTGAAGAGCGAACAAACACCGGACATCACTAACAACGATCTGACAAGGAGATGAGAGAGTGGTGAGAATTTAAAGGGAATGGGAATGAGTAACAGCTGGTGAGAGGAGTGATTGCGGCAGAGCGCTAATCATGGTACAAACAACACGCCCACACATTCACGCACCCACACAACACACACTAAGAACAAGGCACGAGACAAGGAAGAGACATAGGATTAAATACCGTGACACCAGTGGTAAGATTTGAGGCTCAATTTAGCTTAGGAATTGGGAGCTTCTAAACTGTGACATTTAAGAATCACCTCTTCGGCTGTCCAGACATCGCCTGAGAGAATAAAAGTGCAGAGAGCATAACAGCGGTGATGATTTCAGCAATCTGGTGTATGACACTGTGAATTATGTCCAGCCCCCCTTAATACAGTGCTAGCGGGGGCTGGGGTCATACCGAAGCTTCCCTTGGTTTATACCTGCTTCAGCAATTCCCTTTATAGACTGTTCGCACAATATGCTGCACCACACTTTCTGTCTTTCTCTATATTTCTCATATTCAGCCCTCCCCTTAAACAAGCCCAGACAGAACACCCGTGTTCCCGAGTGGAACCCAGCTGGGGGTTTTTAATTAGAGGTTGCAATTTTTGTAACAGGTGTCTTTTCATCAGCTCGAGGACCCCAAGTGTGCTGTTCAATCATGTAAGTTGATGTAGCCACTGATATAACTCATGGCCATAACTTTGTGCCTACTATTCAAAACACGCTTTGGAAAGAGAAACAGCACATTTGATGGCAACTTTTTATATTTTCTCTGAAAGTAAGGCTACAGTGAATGCCTCTTTGTCAGTTCGGGTTCTTTACCTATCCATATAACCGAGCACCAAGGGAGCTGTGACAGACACAGGAAAAACTTCATTAATCAAATGATTTCCTACGCCAACAATATTTGGCAGTGTAAAATAATAGCTTTTGCTACAAAAAATAAAATAAGGACAAATTGCGTTAACATTTAGCAACCCTACTGGGATTTTTTTATTTTTTAAAACAGCACAAGGTGGTTAGCTTGTTTCTCAGTTTGTTACACTAGTGGACAGGCTGTGAGAACAGCTGGGCAACCCAGACTGATCACACTGTCAATCTGGTGACAAAGGTTGAAAGTTCTACTACTGAAAGCAGTCTGTTCTTATCAAAATTCAAACCACTGCCACCTGTGGCCAAAGCTGGAACCATCTACCCACTTACACAAACCCCAAACCTAAACCTAACCGGCAGTGGAATAAACACTTAAATTTAAGAGCAACAGTGCTACCTCTGAATCTTGAATCATGCATGAATTGATGCAAAAATGTGGGATGAAGTTTATCAGCTTATCGGTTCATTTGGCACAATGGTGTCAATTTCAAGGTAGATGAACAATTGGAAGCAGCATGTCATTTCCCATGTAATCATGTTGACCGACCAGCTAGATCAACTGAACACTAGCTTGGTGCCACCTTAGACTGATTTGAGCTGTTTTTTTTCCCAAAAAAAAAATACCCCACCCCACCCTTTCTTGTGAGTTAAGAATCCCAGCATGTTATGCATCCACTCTTTATAGGGCACATTTAACTGCTCATACTTTTGGTGTACTACAATAAATACAGCAAGCAAAAGAATGCCACATTTTCTGCTGAGCACAGCCCTTTGCCCAGAGCATGATGGCTCACTGTATGTATTCACACAGCATCTCCCAAAGAGGGACATTTTAAGAATGGTCACTTACCATTCTGACAGCTCCTTACCAGGCATAAAAATCACGAGTTAGTGTTTCCACATTGGGTGCCAGTGTTCATCTAAAATGTCAAACATGCCAAAATATGCCTGTGGTTTAGGAATAATCAAAATGGAAGGTGAATGAAACCATTAAGCAGGACAAAACCAGGATTGTGACCTAATATCTATAAAGTGCAAAGAACACACTCAATTTCCCTGCAGCTGGGTCTATTCATGATTGGATCAAGTAGCAACTAGTAAAGTAATGGCAGACACTGTGTTATAAATTAGATGGCATTATCAGGGTCAGCAACTGGCTTTTTAACTCGAGGACAAACACTCCGCTCTAAACTAGAGCTCAGCATCCAAAAATCAATGGCTCTCTAGAGTAAGCTCTTACTCTACAATTAAACTTATATGGTGTTGTTAACATTAAGAGCTATGGCATATTTGCCATAT
>NC_068294.1:19107186-19120483 GCF_025860055.1 Xyrauchen texanus
AAACCGCTTTGATTGTACCCATGAGCCTCGCGTGTCACCTGTTCACTCGGAAGTGCAAAAAAACTATGTTGCTATTAATAAACATTATATAATTTAATCGCAAATTTTTATGGTTTAATAATCACATATAATATGACCACATCAGTATTTTTATTTTATTTTGATTAATTGTGCAGCCCTGAAAAAGCCACCAAAATTGAATAAATAAATAAAAACACATTTGTGCATGGAACTACTTTCTTATACCACTGATCAAGATCTGCCGTTGCTAGTTCAAATGATGCTCAATACACCGTTAATAATTCAAAAACATCATTGTAGAACTTGTAACGAAGACTTGGGCTTTTTTTAACAAGTTATTGGAGAAACAAAGATGAGTGTGTGTATGTGTGTGTGGGTGGGTTTAGGTAGTTTATGAGGACTTTTTACGTTAAAAACTGGTAATTACAAGGGTATTATGCTATAAATGTGGTTAATGAGGAAATTTCTAGTGTCCCATAATTCAAATCACTTAAAAAAACATACTATAGATAGAATCTATAGTTGGAACATCTGAAGTTGTTACCCCTCCTACCAACCACCAGAGGGAGCCGTCTCCCGAACTCTGTACCATTTCTTCACTGGTTACTTCCTGTTTGAACTATATAAATACCATGCTGTTTCCACTGTCATGTTGCGAAGTATTGCCAGCTTACCCTGCTTTACCAAGCGTTATTCTTTTTGGATACCCCTTTGTTGTGTTTGCCTTGTTGGACTGTTTTTTGTTTATTGGATTATACCGCCTGCATAATGGCTACTTCTATTTACCTGCCGATTTGGATTGTTTGCTTTTGTTATAATAAACTTCCAGCACATGGATCCTAACACCGTCTCCACGGCCAGTTCATTACAATAGTTCATACAGTATAAAAATCATTATGTCTATGTAGAGTCCTCATATGGATAGCAACAAGTGTGCGTGTGTGTGTTTGAGAGATTGAGCATGTGCGATTACCTACGTCTGTTGCGACTCCCAAGCAGAGATGATCAATGAAGATATAGCTGTTTAAGTATATTCCTCAACTGTAGTCAGCTTGTTGAAGATAATTTAATTTTGTTCAAATACGCCCTATTTTCTCTGTGTAAAACTGTTTCACAGTGACAGTGCACAAGAGTCATTCACTATAGAAACCGTGACTCCCTCTGCCATGTTGAACGTTTGTTTACATCTCCTACCAAAGCGGACACTTTGCTATCCAATAGTACCAGTAACTGTATTTCCCAGCTGTAGTGTAGTAGTAATCCCAGCCATCATGGAGTGAGAGGCAATTGCCGATGACTTCAAAGAAACCGATGAGAAGTATCGCTGATTGACAGTGCTGATTCTAATGAATGTCAGCTCAACTTGTTCATAACCAATGGTGCAGGCATGAATTTTTGGCAAGGGGTGGGGCAGTTTAGGCGGACAATATGCACATCATATATGCGCAACGAGGACATCAAAGAAACACGTGTCTCCCTTGGGATCATGTCTATCACAACGCACAGACACACACAAAACGCAATGGAACGTTTTCATCCGCAATTTCATTAAGTCATTCAATAAGCCATCCAATGCATTAGTTACAGTCTACCATGTTTTAATCTATTCTCATTTCAGTGTGAATGAGGAATAATATAATAGGTAAATAATCATAAAAGGTAACACTTTTGAATACTGTATAATACTTAATGCATAACTAATAAGGAATTACTGCAGAACTAATAGATAATTCTTAATTAACACTTAAGTCACTACTATTAACTACTAAGGAAGATGTGTTAACTAATCAGTATGTAATAGCATTTTATAGTTGTGTTAAGTAACAATTAGCTAATCAATAACTATTGATTTCAGTCATGCCTCCTGATGAACTACTTTTAATTATCTACTAATTCAGCTTCAGGAGAAATAACTATTGAGTAACTACTAATGAACAGTCAATTAATTACAATTACAATAATATCATAACAATTAGCCATTACAATATTCAGGTTGTGGCCCTTTCTTCTTCCTTACTTCTAATGTTATTATTACTATGGAAATGCAATACGCATTTCGTGGAATTACTACACTCCCAAAATGAGTCATTACAGCGAATTGAGTAGTTTTGGCCTGTATGGTCAATTGCTTTGTGAGTGTGGTCTGTAACCAGAAATCAACAACGGAATGGAACCCCATCCCCACTATAGGTGACTAGCCAACTTACCTCAGGTAGGTTTATGATTTATATACAGTATAGTGTGTGTGTCTCTTGTTTTCCTCAGCACATATCACATTACATGTATTCCTGTATGTAAGGCAATGACTGAGGGGAAGGGAACATACAGGGAACCCATGAGTAATTAATACAGAATTACCACATAATTATGAGGTAATTACTTACAACCTGGGGCAGTATTCTAAAGTGAAAATACAGGGAACCCATGATTATTTAATACAGAATTACCAGATAATCATCATTAATGGGGTTCCCTGTATTTTCACTTTAGACTGTGCAAATCAGACTGTGCACATTTTCATTCATAAAGTTAGTCAAACTGACTTCACAGACTCACTATTGTGTTGTCATTTTAGATATGTTTATTTAAAATATAGCTTCATCCCTGTGCTCGTTGGATAATCAATTTCCGAATATTTGTTTCTAATACTAGAATTCGTTATTTGTTTTAAACTCATTTTTTGTGCCTTTCCGAATAAGGGATTCAGCTGCGGGCACATCCCTAGAGCTGACCTAACTTTACCTGTAGACCTTGGTGTATCGGTGCAAGAGAATGCATGTGTGATTATGACAGGAGAGAGAGAGATTGAAGAGAGAGAGAACGAGAGAAGCAAAAGATCACTCAGCTCAGAGCTCTGATTGCATTTAAACTGATTGGATTGGATCTGTTGAAAAGGCCCATAATTAGTACCACCTGCCAGGACTATGACCACCATTTGGTTACAGAAAGAGTAGGAGGGTAAGATAGTCATCTTCTCTCCCAGACCACCTCATCACTTTATCTCTCACTGTATATCAATGTATCTATCAGTCTGTATCTGTTTCTACTATATCTCATCCTGCTATGTTCAGAATGTAATTAGAATTTGCTAATTACAAATACAATCTATACTGTATACTGTCTTCAATAAAAAAATAAATAAATAGTGAGTTAAACTCTCTACAAGTTTAATTTGGCAAGTGGCATCCAGTTATCATCTTGGAAATACCAGCGGTTATTTTGCATTTTTTATCTTTTATCTTATTACGTGTAATAATGTCATAACTTTTGGCAGTTTGGATGAATAATGAGTTACTTCTGGTTCATCCATCACACTGTAAATGGAGGGTCAAAGCGAGGGCATTACATTGTGGGATACAATATTCCACAGAGTAAGTGTGGTGGTTACAAAAATATATAAAGAAAAAGAGAAAAGAAAAGAAATAATAATTAGTGTCATCAAAAAATAGATAAAGAAAAAGAGAAAAGAAAATACATAATAATTAGTGTCATCAGAATATTTTGTTGTCATTGAGAAAGAAATTGAATGTCATTAATGCATACTGTATGATTTTGGATGATGGCGATTGTTATTCCTTGCCTATGGACAATCAGTCATTTGATTGCTTTTGCCTTGCGACTTGTTCACCTGCTGGGGGGGAGGAGGGGTCTTTGTTTACTGTTCTATCTCCCTTACCAGGTATAACATGAATAAATTGTCATGTAAATACACTTTGTATAAGTCAAGGCTGTGAAAAATGGCAAATGTCATTCTGTAAAGTGTATTAATTGTTTGTTAAAGATGTCTAAAAGTTCGGTTCAAGTTAACCATGAGTGTATCACGTGTGCAACTGGTGAATGCTAAACTGATGGCAGAGACCATGCGTTTACAGAAATTGTGAAAATTTAGTAAATGTATACAATAGTATTTGTACTTTTGATAACTAATGTAACAGTTAAGAGTTAGAAGTTAGTGCTTTAAAAAAGGAATGTGTTGGTTCATCAGAATATGTACATAGTATTATTAATGTGCATTGTAATCCTAGTGTTTATTGAAATTATTTGTTTAATTTGTGGAAACAGTACCTGATGAGAAGCTGTATGTGAGTAAATCTGTATTTTTCTGTATATTGTGACTTTATCTCTTTAGACAATCTGTTATTATACGTTTATTGATAAATGAGAATGCAGAAATATTTGCATTAAGCTCAGATCTTACAGAGACTCAGATGATGTTGCTGTAGCTCCGTGTCTTGTGTCTTTGTTTACTGTTCTATCTCCCCTAACCAGACGGTGAGGGTACTACATAAGCTGTTGTATATTGCTCATTTTGGTGAATGGTCATCCAGAAATACTATGCATACCATTGGGTGCCAGATGCTGACTAATAACTGTTGCCTTTGAGAAACAACTAGGTCTTTATGGGACGTTAACTGGCCTGAAAATTTGAATCGTCAATTGGGCTGCATTCCAATCATGAGACATTTTTTGTCTTACTGGGGACATCTGTACACAAAAAAATATGCCTGCTAAAATATATTAATTCCAAAAACTGGTACTTGAAATACACACTGACACCCATCATTCTCTATAAAATGTTTTTTAAAAATGCCCAATCCTCTAATCACAAATGACTATGACTTGTACATCCAATCCATTGCTGCCAGTGCTGAGAAAAGTAAAATAAATACAACATGACCACACACTAACATGTTCGCCACTACAGTGGTCTGCAGGACATTGGTTTGCACTGAGAAAGTTTAATAGGCATTACATTAACACATAGCAGAAAGATAATATATATGGGGTATTGTTTGTAGAATTTTGAGGAAAATAATGAATTTAATCCATTTTGGAATAAGGCTGTAACATAACAAAATATGGAAAAAGTGAAGCTCTGTGAATGCTTTCCGGATGCACTGAAATAAAACAAGATAATATAATATGCGCTTTCCAACCACTAACGTCACAAGAACTTAATCATCATCACAACTGCCCAATCAGAAAAATCATCAAGACGCTTGTGTTGTATGCTAACTGCCATTCCACAGCTGCATTTCTATGATGCTTACAGAAAATGAGCGTAATGTGCACAGTATAAATGTTAAATACTGCAGCAACAGTATGCATATGATTGTAGTGGGCTATTCTAAACAAACCTAACGTCACTTTCCTCTTCCAGCATTCTCTCTCTCTTGCTCATTCCAGCTGTAGCAGAACCATCAAAGAACAATGTAAGACTCCGGTTGCATGATTGCTAAAGCAATATTCAGACTTACTGTGAAAGACACAGCAGACTGAAGGCAAGAGTCTGAAGACATGGTGACCAATTGATGTAATTATTTTGGAAAGATTGGAAAAACCCTATTTCAAAACTCAGGCTGTGACATGCAGCAATACAGAAAGTGAGAAAGAGATATAAAATGAATGCTAAGATGAGGGAGACAGAGAGAGAATATCAACGACTCTTTTAAAAAAAGAAAATTGTTCGATGCCTCACTGCCTCATGAATAGATGGCGGCAGACAAAGATAAGACTACCTAAAATAAAAATTGAAATGAAAATGTTCGAATTGGAGTGTTTCTTCTCAAAGCCTCATCTTGTTCATCCATTTGAGAAGCCAAATGTAGGGGTAAAGAGAGAGAAAGACAGAAAACTTCCTGATAACATGAATAAAATATCCCCACATTCTTCTTATCTGGTAAGAGAACTGTGGGCATAGAGCCAAATGGAGATTCACGTTGCAAGATGTCTCTCTGAACTCTGCATCCATTTATTTCCTCATTTATGTTTTTTGTGATGTGACACATAACTTTCATTTAGACAACATGTTTAAAAGCAGACCAAGTCGATTTGTGCATTTAAAATTGTGAAAAATTTGGAGCTTGTGTACAGGCTGTCATCTTGTTTTACAGATGATGTAGACAAGATGCTTTATAATTAACACATAAACTAGTGCTCAGCATTTATCAATGCTCAGTGTAAATTACCATTAATTGGGTTTAATGGAATGTACATATATATTGTTTATATTTGACTTTTTACAGTCTATATTTTCTGTATTCGAGTAATTAATTATTTCATTTCTGTTTATTGAGATTGGAGTCTCAGGACTTTTATTTTGAAAGGCACGATACATCATGTGTCTGTCTTTACCGCGCATGTTAAGTTAGTGCTTGATACTGGATTGATGTAGAAAGACGCAAAAAATGCACTCTGTGAATGTTTAGAAAGGTTTCACTTATTAAACACGGATTTTTCTTAAGTTTATTTAGTTTTTAGTCCTGGTTTGCAGTGGAGAACAAGGTCTGTGTTATATTGAGTGAATTTACCTTTTTGTAAATTATAAAAGTTTGTACATGCATTGTGCTGACTCATTGCATTGTTTACATGGTAAGGTCTCTGTCACCGCCTTGTGGTGATGTGTAGAAATACTTCGTTATAAAATTGTGAAACTGTTTAATGTAAATGGTTTATTAATTGTTATACTTTGTATGTTTTATTTCATTCTTTATTGTATGTTTCTGTTTTCATACAGCTCCTACGTTGATTCACAATGATTCATAACTACTCATGGTGATTCATGGTTACTGAAAGTGATTGAAGATTGCTTATATAAAAAAAATAAAAAAAAAGGAATATGTGAACCATCAGTAAAAGAGTCGACCATAAGTAAACCAGAGAGCTATAGTAAGAGCTTGCCTCGTCCATCTGTCAAGTTGATTCAAAGGCTGGTGTTGTTGGTGAAGACATCCCAAGGTCAACATTTGTCCCACGCTGAAGTTCTTCAAGGGGAGTGCAGCCATCTTCTAAAATCGATCAAGAATAAAGTAAGGTTCTACGGGGTCCTCTGAACATCCAAAGTCAGCAGCTGGACAGACGTGATGGACTGGTCAAGAGAAGGGTACAATGATAAACAGTTTCTGAGTGCACACAGAAATCAATGCTGACTGAAAAGTAATTAAAAGGTTTTTCTTTGAAAGGACAATGTTTTACGGAGATAAAGCGCAACTTATTGTCCTATGAACATCTTCCGATAAAGGACTAAAGAAACATAAATAAGAAATCTCACATTTTAGTTAACCTTTCAGTTGGGTTGAGATACCATTTTATTTTATTGTTGAATTTTAAGAGTCATTGAACTGCTCATTTGCTCTGCTAAATAGTGAACATTGATTTGCTGTTTCAACTAATGTTTGAGTACATAAAAAAAAAAAAAAATGTCACGGTCAAAAACAAATATAGGGCAGGTGGAGAAGCAGATTGACAGTTCCCAAATAGAAACTAAAATCTTTGTTGTAGAAAATGAACATCAGTCTAAACAGCAAGTGCCAAGCAGTCCTCAAGAGTCTGCAGGTGAAGGTCCACGCCATTCTCAACACTCACGAGTTCCTACTGAAAAAATTATAGCTTTCCAAAAGGAAGAGTCAGAAAAAAGGGAGAGAAAGTTTTTCTCTTGCTATAATAATTGGAAAGTGAAAGCTCGAAATGCTCTTGAATGTCTAAAATCTGACATATCTGACAGTAAATTAGCCATTTTAATCGACACTTTGGAAGCAGCAAAAAACAATGTACTGAAAGCCTATGATGACTTAAGACAATGTGTCTCACCCACTACCAGAATTAGACGTAAAGTTGATGCGTGTGATGCAGTAACTGCAGACATTATTAAGATCATTCATGAAAGGATAACAGAGAGGGAAAAGGGCCGTCTCCGTACCTTGCTTGATTGTCAATATGCACACTCAATTTATGGATCTACTGCCTCACGTGTCAGTCATGAGTCTAGCTTTCATTCTAGTCAACACTCTGTGTCGAGCCTAGTAATTAAGTGTGTAGATGCTGCTGCAGATGTGGCAGCCAAACAAGTTGCGTATGAGACACTTCTAGAAGAAACAAAACACAAGGAAAAATAAAGCAGTTAGAAGAACTGCATAAAAGAGATCTTGAAGCTGAATTAAAGCAACTAGAGCAATTACAAGCAAAAAAGGACCTGAGAGTAGCACAAGCTAAGTTAGAAGTGTACAGCCAATAGGCTTCTAAAGAAACTGCCTGTCTCCCTAAAGACTTTAGTAATCTTAAAAGGGAAACAGATACTTCTAAAATCGACATGCAAAGGGAGCAAGACCCTTTTCAAAATAAACCAAACGAACCTACAATCGCTACAGTGTCAGCAAAGGACATATCTCTACTGGCTCAGGTTTTTCAAGATAACTTGGCTTTGGGCAGATTGTCTGTGCCAGAGCCTCCTGTTTTTACAGGTGATCCTCTTCAATTTGTAGAGTGGAAATCTTCTTTTCTGATGCTTATTGAAAGAAAGGGTGTTTCTCCTGCTGATAAGTTGTTCTATCTTAAAAGATATGTGAGTGGTCCTGCTAGAAAGGCGTTAGGAGGAACTTTCTTCAGAACAGTTGATGAGGCCTATCAGGATGCTTGGCGTAAACTAAATAGTCACTATGGTCAACCATTTGCCATACAAAAGGCAATTAGAGAAAAGCTGGCAAACTGGCCTAAAATGCACCCTAAGGATGCCATAGGCCTTCAGAGTTTCTGAAGTGCATGTCAGGATGCAATGCCCCATGTCAAAGGTCTCCAAATCTTTAATGATTATCAAGAAAACCAGAAACTTGCTCAGAAACTACCTGACTGGGCAGCTAGTAGATGGAATGTCTAGTCACACAATCTCTCAGTGAAACTTGTGAATTCCCAAACTTCAAAGAGTTTGCTACGTTTGTGCCAGGTGAAGCAGAAATTGCCTGTAACCCAGTTACTTCTTTTCATGCTCTTCATTGCTCAGAATTTGCTACTGAAAAAACAACCCTGAAAGAGATTAAAAGTAGAGTTAGAGCTTTTAATACTCAAAAACATTGTGAGAATCAAAAGTCAACTAAGTCAGTGATCAGAGCTACATGCATATTATGTCAAGAAAGAAATCATCATCTTGATAAATGCTCTAAGTTCCTAAGTAATTCATTAGAGGAATGACGGAAATTTGTTCAAGAAAAAAGACTTTGCTATGGATGTCTTAATTGTGGACTTAGTGTGAAGGAATGCCGCTATCGTTTCACTTGCGAAATATGTAAAGGAAAACACCCCACTAGTTTGCATGACAATAACTTTGTAAGAAAGGAGAAATCTTCATCTTCAACAGCTTCTCCTCAAAGTGTTCGTAACGACACAATGAATGCAATGGCTTTGAGGGTAGCTGGAGAAGGACAGGCTACACTTACTTCAATGATTGTACTTGTGTGGGTATCTACTAAGCAAAATCCAAGCTATGAAAAACTTGTGTATGCCTTGTTGGACTCTCAAAGTGATACCACATTCATTGATCAAGGAGTTAGTGATCTTCTCCAAGCAGAAACTTGTCCAGTGAGGCTGAAACTGACTACTATGCTTCGCACGGATACAGTTTTACAGAGTGAAAGGGTGTCAGGGTTACAAGTGAGAGCATATGAGTCTGGCAGTTACATTGATCTTCCTCCTGCCTACACCAAAGATTATATACCAGTAAATCGTTGCCATATACCCACCTGTGAAGTCGCCATAGGTTGGAATCATTTAGCATTCATTGCAGACAAAGTACCTGCATTAAAGGATTGTGAGGTAGGTTTGATGATAGGCTACAATTGTTCAAGGACAATGGCTCCTAGAGAGGTTATTGTTGGAAGTGATGATGGACCTTATGCCATTCGAACAGATTTAGGATGGGGTATAGTAGGTTGTTCATCACCTCGTCTTGACTTGCCTAACTTTAGCAGTTTATGTCATCGCCTTGTGGTAAAAGAGCTTCCTTCTGTCACCCCTGCAGATCTGATTCGTCTCCTTGAGAGTGATTTCAAAGACACTAAAGAAGAGACCATAAAGGTTTCTCAGGATGACATCCTCTTTCTAAAAAAAATTAAGGAAGGCATAAAGAAGAACATTCATGGTCATTATCAGATGCCATTACCTTTTAAAGAGAGACCCACTTTACCTAACAATAAACAACTGGCCTTAGTAAGACTTAGTCATCTCAAAAGGAAAATGTCAAAGGATGAGATGTTCAAAGAACGTTACAAGGAATTCATGAGTGAGGTCCTACAGAGAGGAGATGCTGAGGAAGTACATAATCATGGTACAGAAGGAGAAACATGGTACTTGCCTCATCACGGGGTATTTCAACCAAAGGTGCCCCTGCACGGTATCAGGGTTACTCCTTAAACGATCACCTACTCCACGGTCCTGACTTGATAAACAATCTAAACGGTATCCTGATTCAATTTCGTCAACATCCTGTTGTCATACTGTGCGACGTTGAAAAAAATGTATCATCAGTTTCATGTGGATGAGTCTGATAGAGACCTTTTGCACTTCCTCTGGTGGAAAGACGGAAACCTCAGTCAACAGCCTCATGAGTTTTGCATGAAAGTTCATCTTTTTGGTGCAACTTCTTCACATGGATGTGCAAACTATGGCCTGAAACATCTTGCAAATGAAAATAGTAAGTCGTACCCTCTAGGTTCACAGTTTGTGATAAGGAACTTTTATGTAGATGATGGAGTGACCAGTGTAAAGAACACTGAAGAAGCCATTAAAGTTGCAAATGAGGCAAGAAATCTCTGTGCCATAGGTGGCTTACGACATACAAATTTGTGTCTAACGACAGAGCTGTGCTTGATAGCATTCCCACATCAGAACATGCTTCTGAAAATAAACATCTCAATCTTACATTTGATGATTCTCCAGTAGAAAGAGCCTTAGGGATACAATGGCAAAGAGAGTTTGATTGCTTGAAATTTAAAGTTGAGTTGAAAGACCAACCTGTTACCCGTCGTGGCATACTGTCAACTGTCGCTTCAGTGTATGACCCTTTAGGGCTTGTAGCACCTCTACTACTCAATGGGAAAAGAATACTTCAGGAAGTGTGCAGGCGAGGCAGTGGATGGGATGATTCACTTTCTGATGAACTTAGCTCAAGATGGAAACAATGGTTGCGTGACTTAAGTGATTTACAGGAAATAAACCTACCTCGAACATATTCACCTGCTAGCTTTGGAAGGCCTGTTAAAGCTGAATTGCATCACTTCTCTGATGCTAGCACCTATGGATATGGTCAGTGCTCTTATTTGAGACTTAGTAACAGAGATGGAGATGTTCATTGTGCTTTAGTGAAGGCAAAATCAAGAGGTCACAACAGTTCCCAGATAAGAGTTGACTGCTGCCGTTGTTTCTGTTAAAGTAAGCAGTGTGCTTAAAAGGGAACTGGAGTGTGATGTTATAGAGGAAACATTCTGGACAGATTCCAAAGTGGTTCTGGGATATATAAATAATGAGGTCCGCAGGTTTCATACTTTTGTTGCATATCGGGTGCAAAGGATACATCTCAGCACAAATAGACTGCAGTGGAAGTATGTTCCCACGGAGGAGAATCCTGCTGACCATGCGTCGAGAGGCTTAACTGTGCAAGAGCTGCTAACTTCGAACTGGTTTACTGGTCCAAAGTTTCTGTGGGAAAAGGAGATGCCAAAGCCATCAGAAACAATTTCAGAGCTCTCTTTGGAAGATCCTGAAGTGAGGACAGTTTGTGTTCTAAACACGGAGTGTAAGGATGAACTAAGCTTAGTAGATCGTCTCTCCAAGTTCTCTTCTTGGTCACGAGCTGTCAGAGCTATTGCTCGCCTTCTGAGAAGAGCAAACAAAGACAAATCAAATCATTTCACTACTGTATTAGAAGGACAGAAAGCAGAACTTCATATAATCAAATGTCTGCAGAATCAAACATACAAGGATGAAATGAAAGAAATAAAGAAAGGAAGCAATGTCTCACCAAAAAATTGATTGTACCCTCTTGATGGCTTTTTAGATGTAGATGGTGTGCTCAAGGTGGGAGGTAGGCTTCATCATTCAGCTTATTCAGATTTACTAAAACACCAGGCAATTATTCCAAAAGATCATCCAATTACAAAACTGATTATTGCCCACTTTCATGAAAAGGTTGCACATCAAGGAAAGGGATTCACTGTAAATGAGATAAGTGGTTTTTGGATTCAAGGGATGAACAGGGCAGTACCATCCTACATCAGGGAGTGTGTTATCTGCAAAAATCACAGAAGACCTGTTGAAGAACAGAAAATGGCTGATCTTCCCTCAGAACGGGTAAATCCATCACCACCATTTACTTACACTGGCATGGATTGTTTTGGTCCATTTCTTGTCAAGCAAGGGCAAATCATCTACAAAAGGTATGGTCTTCTGTTTACTTGTTTCTGTTCTCATGCCATACACATCCAAATGCTCACTGACATGACTACAGACTCTTTCATAAATGCCCTGCGCTGTTTTATTGAAATACGGGGTACTGTGAGACAGATAAAATCAGATCAAGGAAGCAACTTCGTGGGAGCGAAAAACGAATTGAGAGAAGCACGCAAGGAAATTGACACAAAGAGAGTGACTACCTTCTTGTCAGAGAGACAGTGTGACTTTATCATGAACGCACCTTATGCTAGCCATGCTGGTGGAGTGTGGGAACGTTAAATCAGAACAGTAAGGGCTGTACTAAATTCCACACTTGCACTTCATCCAGGGAGATTGGATGACTCATCTCTAAGAACCTTCTTTTATGAGGCAATGGCAATTGTGAACAGCAGACCTCTAACAGTTGACACTTTAACTGATCCTAAAAGTTTAAAGCCACTTACCCCAAATGATTTGCTGACTTTAAAATCCACTGTAGCTTTGCCTCCACCAGCGAAATTTGTTCAAGAGGATGTATGTGCACGAAAGCGATGGCGTCATGTACAGTACCTAGCGGAGCAATTTTGGAGTCGCTGGCATAAAGAAGACCTAGCTAATGTAGCTGCAAGACAAAAATGGCATGTTCCAAGGAGAAACCTACAAGTGGATGATATAGTAATTGTGATGGATGATGACTTACCAAGAAATGAATGGAGACTTGGCAGAGTAGTGGAGACTACTGTTAGCAAGGATGGTCTTGTAAGGAGAGCAAAACTGGTCCTTGGTGATTCAAGGCTTAATGCAAATGGTGAGCGTTTTAATAAGCCCCCAGTGATTGAACGTCCAGTTCAAAAGTTAATCTTGTTAATGGGGACAGCTAGTATGTCTTTGTTTCTCTTTCGTTTTCATTACAAAATCAAAGGGTGTGATTTAAGAGTTCCAATGTGTTTATGTCATTGCATATTATTCTAAGTTTCTTTTTCATGATCAAATCAAGGTCATTTTTGATAAAGAAATCATTTGTGCTGAAGTCTTTTTTTTTAAATGCACTCATGATTTGGTGGGAGTGTAAATGACC
>NC_068294.1:19120983-19145932 GCF_025860055.1 Xyrauchen texanus
CGGCTCTCCTGGAAGTGTCGTGACACAGAATTGTTTGCAGCATCAGATCTGCTGTTAAGATCGATCCAGAATCATGTACAATCAATTTGCTTTCAAGGATGTGTAGCGTCATCATTATTAACACATGCTAACGATTGAGGTAAACGTTATGTGACACTACATTTTTGCCTTAATTCTAATTTTCTCGACAAAAAGTGTTTCCAAACCGTGTTTTTGTGACATTTGAAGTATTGACATAGAGTTTATGCCCTAGAGTTAAATGGAAAAATATTGTCAACACTGAAATTTTAGCAGTGATTTGCGTTTCCATCCGCTTTATTTTGATGCGATAAAACTTTATTCGTAAAAAATCCTTGGATAGAAACGTAGTTATTGTTTTTTATAATTGTGTGTAATAATGCAGTAAATAGACAGCATGTATTAGTTATTACCGTAATTTCCGGACTATTGAGCGCACCTGAATATAAGCCGCACCCACTGATTTTAAAAAAAAATATTATTTTGAACATAAATAAGCCGCACCTGTCTATAAGCCGCAGGTGCCTACCGGTACATTGAAACAAATTAACTTTACACAGGCTTTAACGAAACACGGTGTGGCAGCGGGGGCGTGGTCAAGCGCCCGTCCGGGAGAGAAAAGCGGTAAGGGCGCTTACACCTGAGCTAAATTATGTCTAACACCGGTGTCTAATTTCAGTAAGCATGGGGAGAGCGGCATAAAAAGGCAGCAGCCACAGAGCTGAGAAAGTGACACACGTCAGTCTAGTGTTGGCACATAGAAGAATTGAGAAACTTTATAAAATTGATTGTAAACATTGCTGTGGCCATTAAAAGCCTTACCTGGAACGTCAAGTGCCCTGCTGAAAACTGTCACACTGGTGCCCGTGTGACAGTTTTCCCAAGAAGGACACGTGAAGCAGGGCACTTGAAACACACGGCTTGTAATAAAACATTTGCAGTAAACAGTAGCCTACCAAGAAAGTCATTGGTCACTATCTTCCTCGTCTTGTGCACTGAAACCACTGAAGTCATCTCCTTCGGTGTCGTAGTTGAATAGCCTCAGATTTAGTTGTCTTTTTGCACTGAGTCAATTCCTCACGCTGCTGTTTCCAACGTCTCCCGTGCAGCAGCTCTATTTCCTTTTCAACAGCCAGATCAATCGCCTTCAACTTGAAAGCAGCATCATATGCGTTTCTCCATGTCTTTGCCATGGTGAGGGTGACAAAATGACTACCGTAATCAGAATGATGGGAAGTTTGAGCGCGCTCGATTTAATCTAAACAGTAAACAAAAAAAGTTGTTTGACCTTAACCCGTTCGGCAATTTCATTGGTGTAATGAAAGCTTCATGACGCCAAAAAACTGAGCACGTCACACAAAGTTTTTTTTTTTTTTTTTTATAAAATCTGAAAGCGGGAAAAATCCATATATTAGCCGCGTCATTGTATAAGCCGCGAGGTTCAAAGCGTCGGAAAAAAGTTGCGGCTTATAGTCCGGAAATTACGGTAACCGTTTGTTTTACACTGACATTTTCATCTAACTCTGTATGCCAATTAAAGAGGCTTGTCATTAATTAACTACATCGAATAAATATAAACTCATGGTTGTTTTAGAAGAAGAACCCTTTAAATTAGTAGAATTTTTTTTTTTTTTCTAGAAATAAATATTTTGTACTCTCCATATCTTGGAAAGGATAATGTCTGCGATCACACACGATGGGTTTGCATTACACAGGAAAAGAAATGGAGGTCCTGGCGCATTTGCGTCCGTGTTATTCAGGTTTGAGTAAAGAACCGATCACTGGATTGTGCATAAATGTTAGTGTAGCTATACCCCCTTCCAGGACCTGGCAGTGTGTTTTAAGAGGTTAAATATAATGTTATGTTTATATAGACCTTGTCATGTTTGTCAGTCCCCTTATACCAGGAAGTGGCTAGATCTGTGTGTTGTATGTAAACAGGCCTCATAAACCCCTTTGGCTCCATAAACCACAATCTGGTCCTGACCCCATAAGCCAGTGAAATGTCACATTTTTTATTTATGTATGTTGTGAAAGTGAAATTTTATTTTTAATGTGAGATTTGTCTTCTGTAGATCAAATAACATTTTTTGACATGAATTTTAAGTTGACAGGATGATGGGAAAGGTGGGTCCCCGTAAACCACTGAAAAAACACATTGGTCTCATAAACCACATATGCCTGTATGTGTGTGTGTGTGTGTGTGACTCTGTGTGTGTGTCTGTGTGTGTGAGAGACTCTGTGTGTGTATGTGTGTGACTCTGTGTGTGTGTGACTGTGTGTGTGTGTGTGAGAGACTCTGTGTGTGTGTGTGTGTGTGAGAGACTGTCTGTGTGTGTTTGTGACTGTGTGTGTGTGTGAGAGACTCTGTGTGTGTGTGTGACTGTGTGTGTGTGTGAGAGACTCTGTGTGTGTGTGTGTCTGTGTGTGTTTGTGACTCTGTGTGTGTGTGTGTGTGTGTGTGTGAGAGACTCTGTGTGTGTGTGTGTGACTCTGTGTGTGTGTGTGAGAGACTGTGTGTCTGTGTGTGTGTGTGTGTGTGTGTGTGTGTGTCTGTGTGTGTGTGTGTGTGTGAGAGACTCTGTGTGTGTGTGTGTGTGTGTGTGTGTGTGTGTGTGTGTGTGTGTGTGTGTGTGTGTGTGTGTGTGTCATATTGATAGGTAGACCAACATGTGTGTGTTTGTTTGTGTTGGCAGTTCAGAAGGGATTCCCCATGTGTTTGTTACTGTATATAAGGTTATCAATGTCTCTGTAGATCTCACACTGACTCTGACCTGACCACACACACATTATGAAGTTCTGTGAGTATTTCAGCACTCATTTGTAAATACATAAATCATAACTTTTATTGAGAACTTCTGAACTTGATAACATTATAGAATGATTAAGAAATTATGTTTCTTTAAATAGTTAGACATGCCTATAATTGTTATATTAATGTTCCAGTTGTTCAGGGTTTATAAAGGGGTTTATAAATTACTAAGAATTCATTTACAAATGCATTAAAAATTAGTTATATGCAGTTATTACAACATGTAATAACAAAGGATGACTTTCATGTATTACCAGCCAAACATTGAGCCATTTAACCTCACATGTTATAAATGCTTAATAACACTCATTCAACAATAGCAACCTATTAAAATGTATATTAATTGAACACATATGAAGTATTGATAACATTTACATTAAGGTTGTATTTGTTAAACTTAATAAATGCATTAGTTAACATGAACTTACAATGGACAATATTTTTCCACTACATTTATTAATCTTGGTTAGTGTTCATTTATATAAATGCAATTGTTCTGTTTTTGCTCGTGTTAAATCATAACGTTAATGTTCAAATATGATTTATGATGTGGATGAACATGAAGGTTTTATTGGTCAATACAAAGTTTTGTTGCTTTTCATGGATTATTATTATTGCTGAACCAATAATGAACATTTAGAATAATATTTACAATCAGTCAGTCAGGTGATGGCACATTATTCAGCTTATTACACAAATACTTCACATATTTTTACATATATTTTCAATTAATAAATGGTCATGAAATAGAGTTTTCAGTGAAAATTATGTTATAATGTGAAAAGAGAGTGAGACGAAAGACAAAAAACTAGCACAACATAATATTTTAACATTTAATTGTTGTTTAGTGTCATTAAACACAATTATCTGACTGCAGAATGCCTCAATCGCCCAATCACAATCAAGTATTCCAGAGAGACATGTATTAAAGTGTTGAATCACCCCCTTCAGTGTTGTTACTGTGTTAGAATATATATTATTCTAAACAATAATGTTCCCCGTCTGTCGCTCTCTCCACGTTGTGTCAGAGAAGCGACACTAGGGGTCTCTCTTGAGTGCCGAATATGTTCTGAACTATGAAAAAAGGCCAATGAGAAGTTGGCAGACAGTATTTGCATGTCCCGCCCCCGGACATACGGGTATTTAAGCGGGCAAATACGGGAGTTCATTCAGAAAATTTCTTCGGAGCCGATGGCAGTGCATGCAGTCTGCTGCGAGTCACACAACAGTTCCTGCTATTCCTCTGACACTCTGCATGCTGTTGGATTGACGGCGCATAACAGCGGCTTTCTCCTTCTCTTTGCCCCTGGGCGCTTCGACAGCGCAGACAATAACTCTTCATTGAGTTTATTAAAAGAGTGATTTCCCTTTTGTGTAAAAGATTATTTCCTCTAAATAATCCACTCCAGCCGCCCCCCGCATTGCTCCTTCTTCCCACGGGATTGAGGACGATGCGGCTGGCGCTGGAAGCGATCTGGGGATGGCAGCGGGTGCAGCTCCGCCGGGTACGCCCCCTCGGACTCCAGCCGCCCCCCTGCACGCTTGTTGACTCCCGTCTGTTTTCGATGTAACAGCAGCTCACCTCACAGCCAGTCTGCCTATCTTCTCGAAGTGTATGAGCTCGCCGCTGCATCGGAGAGCGCGGCATCTGACGCCGAGGACTCCCCTGGGCTGCCGCCTTCAGGCCAGCATGCCCAGGCTGAGGCTGATGCGCAGATGACCGACGTGCTTTCCCGGGCCGTTGCTAGCGTGGGGTTGGATTGGAACCCTCCATCCTCCCCACAGCCATCGCGGTTGTATGACTGGTTCCTGGGGTCCGGGCGCAGCTCACAGCCGTTGCAATCCACTTATGCCCCGGAAGCACTACCACCTGGTGGGGTCACCCTGTGCTCCCCTCCAAGCCCTGTAGGACAACATCCTCGCTCACTACAAAGGCCTACAGCGCCGCCGGACATGCCACTTCCGCCCTGCACTCCGTGGCCCTCCTGCAAGTCCACCAGGCCAAGGCACTCAAAAATCTGCAGGGGGTTAGCCCTGATCCCGATGTGCTGAAGGAACTGCGCTCAGTGACCGACCTCGCCCTTAGAGCCACGAAGGTCACAGCACAGTCACTCGGGCAGGCCAGGAACATCATCTGTGGTTGAACCTGGTCAAGATGCGTGAAACCGACAAAGCTCGCTTCCTCAATGCCCCTGTCTCCTAGTTCGGCCTCTTCGGCGACACCGTTGAGGACTTCGCCCAGCAGTTCTCCGCGTTGAAGAAGCAGACGGAGGCCATATCTCACATCATGCCCCGCCGCAAGCCTGCCGCCATGGGCCATGCCCCATCGTCTCGGCGAGGGCAACCCCCTGCGGCTAAGAAACACCCTGCTCCGCCTCAACACAGGCCCAGCTCTCAGCCCCAGCGTCGAACACCCCGCAGGAGTCGCACACCCCCTGTCTCACGGACCCACTCGAGGACCCGGAAAGCTCCCAGGCGCTCCTGAGACATCCGATCCAGAGTCTGAGACGTTAGCTCCGGAGGTGGTAAGACCGCTCCATCCATCCGGGAGGAGAATCTTGTGTTGAAATTATTTCATTTGCCTAGCCGGGGATGCAGGACCCACATTCTCAATAACAGAGCTATTTCCTTTGTCTCTGGGTCACCTAGCCTGCAAATGCCATTCTCATGGCACTTTGCTTCCAGATATCACCAGTCCCGGTTCCCTGAATGCGGTACCTCCGCCCTCAGCCCCACGACTGTTCCCCGGCCGGCCGGTTCAGACGAGTCCAGAGGACGCCGACATCGGACCTCCTCCTCAGTCACGAACCCGCCCCATGCCGAGTGTGCGGAGCAAGGTAAGTGCTTTGAGTTTTTTCTCAGCACCAAAGCCTCGGGATGCACCCTTGCCTCCCGACGGCCCATTACCTGCTCCGCCCCGCTGCGAAGCTCCGCCAGGTACGTCAAAAATACTCGTCGCCTTGGTGCCCCTAGCACGGAGTTTGGAGGCGTGGCTTTCACTGCCCAACCCGTCACGCTGGCTGGCCCGGACCATCCGACTCGGTTATGCAATTCAGTTTGCCAGGCCCCCGTCCCCCTTCGCGGGCGTCCGCTTTACTGCAGTACACAGCGAACATCCAATTCCCTGCGCGTGGAAATCGCTACTCTTTTATTCAAAGACACGATAGAGCCTGTCCCTCCAACCGAAATGAAGAAGGGTCTCTACAGCCCTTTCTTCATTGTACCAAGAAAGGCGGCGGCTTACGACTGATCTTGGACTTGAGAGTTGTCAACCGGGCTCTGCTCAAACTCCCGTTCAAAATGCTCACGCAAAAACACATCCTAACTTGCGTCCGGCATCTAGATTGGTTCGCAGTGGTAGACCTGAATGACGCCTACTTCCACGTCTCGATTCTGCTTCGACACCGACCCTTTCTGCGGTTCGCGTTCACCGGCCAGGCGTACCAGTACAAGGTCCTCCTGGGGCATATGGCATCCTCCGTGGCGGTCGTGCCGCTGGGGTTGATGCATATGAGACTGCTTCAGCACTAGCTTCAGACTCGAGTCCCGAGACGAGCATGGCGCCGCGGCACGCACCATGTGATGATCACCCCTGCCGGCCGCCAGATATTCAAACCCTGGACAGACCTCTGCTTTTTGCGGGCAGGAGTACCCTTGCAGCAGGTGTCTCCTGGTCACGACGGACGCCTCCAGAATGGGTTGGGGCACCGTGTGCAACGGGCATGCAGCTGCGGGCGGAGCAGAACTATGCACCACCCCTTTAAGGATCCACCACCACCACCAACTAAAATGGCTGCTTGTCAGATCAACAGGTGACAACAATAAAGGCTTAATATAAAGGTAACCGGGAAGATGGTTGACAGGGTTGACGTCACAACAAAAACAGAAAAAGAGGTTTAAGACTGGAGTGAGGTGAAGTTAAGGTGTGCAAGCTGAGTGGAGAGAGAAAGTTTGTTTTTGTTTACAGCGATGTGGAATAGGGACGAGATCGGAGAAGAGAGGCCGGAACAACGAGGGGACTAATTGACAAGTGTTTATCACCAGAGAGTGGGGCTTGGACTTTCTTCACCATTGATTGCACTTTGCGTGAAAGTGGAGTGGCATGAGTTGATCTTCAAGCGCCGAAGAGCTCCATGGTCAAGGTGTGACGGAGGAAATTTAAGGTCTAAAGAGGAAGCGCCAGGAAATACCTTGAATTCTTCTGACCTACCTTTTAATCCCGTTTGTTGAACTCTCACTCTGCGTCCTGCAGTATTGCCCACAGTCATCATTCAGGTACATTACAAACTCTCCGTGAACCAGCGTGCACCATACACAAACACTCCTACTGCCTGAACTCTCTAATCATACATTTATACACACATAAACACACACTTTAATCATGATTGTGGGGTTGTATTTATATTGTTATGTGTTCTGTTGGGTTTTATGTATTCGACTATTGTTGGTATTTTGTTTGTGAGTCTTTGACTCCTTGCCTTTTTGTTTACTATTTTCTTGGTTATTTAAATACACTTATGCTTTGTTACACTATTTTGTTATGTTTTTATTTCATGTAATTGGTGGCTTTTAGAGCTATCTGGGGTAAGGTATCCATTTTGACAGGCCTAAACCTGTCTGGCACCCGAATTTTGGACTGTTAAAATTAATAAAAAAATGTAGTATAGGGGCCGCCACCGTTACAGCTGGCATATCAATTGTCTGGAGTTGCTGACTGTTTTCTTTGCCCTGCGGTAGCTCCTCCTGCTGGTTCGTGGCAAACATGTCCTAGTCAGGTCAGACAGCAGCACTGTGGTAGCGTACATAAATCGCCAAGGCGGTGTATGCTCCCGCCACATGTCACGACTCGCCCGTCGTCTCCTCCTTTGGAGCAAGCATCGACTCAGGTCGCTGCGTGCCACTCACATCCCCGGCAACGTCAATGTGATAGCGGACGCGATGTCACGACAACGCTTGCCCAGCGGAGAGTGGAGGCTTCACTCCCAGTCGGTCCAGCTGATTTGGGAACGATTCGTCAAGGCCCAGGTAGACTTGTTTGCCTCCCGAGAAACCTCCCACTGCCCGCTCTGGTATGCCCGAACAGAGGCTCCCCTCTGGGCAGACACACTGGCACACAGCTGGCCCACGGGACTGCACAAGTACGCATTTCCCCCTGTGAGCCTTCTTGCACAGGTGCTGTGCAAGGTCAGGGAGGACGAGGAGCATGTCACCCTAGTGGCTCTGTACTGGCCCACTCAGACTTGGTTCTCGAACCTTACGCTTCTCGCGACAGCCCCTCCTGGCGAATTACCCTGAGGAAGGACCTTCTAGGGTCGGGACCTTCTAGGGGCTACACAAAACACAGGTGTTGTGTTTTGTGTAGTTGTGTCTCTTGTGACAGGCACACCAGTGCCATTAAACACACAAGAGTGTGCCCACGTGCTGCTAGGGCGCCAGATCGCTGCTCCTCAGCCTCTTACACATCATGGAGAAGGTACAATCATCATCAGTCAAGGGCGTAGGAGCCATTATACGTGGGGGTCCTCATGTCCCCCCCACATTTCAAAATCTAAGTTTTGTCCCCCCCACTATTTCCTAATGTAAGATTTTGTTTTGCATTGCCTGCCTATCTCTGCCGATTTCGGAGTCTCCAAATGAATCCATTCTGTAACTTTTAAATAGGCCTACGCCCAATTCAAAGTCACGTTGCTCGCGGTACTAGACAGATCCACAGACTGTACGCTCCACAATGTTGCGTTCAGAGGTTCAGCTGTTTTTTCAGCAGTCTGTTCAAGTTGCAGCTGACAGCCTGTTCTGCATCTAAAGGTAAAACCTCCCACACTTGTCTGTCTGGAGTAAAGTTTTAGAAAATCTTCTTGACTGACAGATCGTGTTCCTTCATCGTTTTGTCGCTATGGTTACACACACACACACACACCGTTGGTGGTGCGCTCAAAGTCATCTGTCAGTTGTGCAGTTACCAAAAATCTCATGAATGAAGTTAAAACCCTTCATGTCACTGGATGAAATAAAATCGACTAGCAAAAATACAGGAGGCCGCCTTACAAACGAGTGTGTGTGGAGGATATTGTCATTTCGCCGTAAGGTTTTGATAGCGTCATTTATTTATAAGGAGGGCAACACTCCAGTCCAGGAGGTGGCACTAATGCACCTAAAAACGGTTTATTTATGTATGCTTCGGCAGCCAGTGCTTTTATTTCTTGTATGTAAATATAGTATGATGTAAATGTGAGGTAAGTTAACGTAGGAAAGGAAACGTGGAAGTAAAAATACTGAAATAAATACTGATAACATATTTTGGGCGGTTTTGTTTGCATTTTGGCGGTTTTTGAACAGTTTTTGGGGTAATTCAGCCGATGAAATGGCAGATTGCTGGTTTTCAGTTTGATCATCAGTTTTGTTGTATTGTTGTAACTGTCAAATAAAGCCTTAGAAGCAAACTATCTAATTTTATGTTGTGTAAAACAGGCAAATGTTAGCTAATTAGTTAACTAGCTAATATGCTATCAAAGCTGATGAACAGCCAAGAGTGTGTGAATGTGCCATTGATACGTGTCCATAAACTATGTAGAAGTAACATTAGTCACAAATTGTTCACACAGAGATGAGCATCCTACAGTATTTTAAGAGGAAGAGGACAGAAGTGAACGGGCTTGTAAGTTTAATGGATAGCTACATACAGTATATTCTAAAATTCACATAGTAAAAGCACTTTAGATCAAATTAGGCCAACAGCATGTCATCAGAGTTTGCATTGAAACCAGTTCTGTGTCCTCAAACATTTGTTACTTTCCTAGACAGGAGATGAAGAGACCACTGAACAGGGAGAGTTAGGGCCAAGTGAGACACAGGTAATGGGAATATAACAGAATGCTCATTTGTGTAGGATAACAGAATACATTGGTACTGTGTCCAGCTAATTTAACTAGTTGTTCTTATGATTAATATACAGGTGCTGGTCATATAATTAGAATATCATCAAAAAGTTGATTTATTTCAGTAATTCCATTCAAAAAGTGAAACTTGGATATTATATTCATTCATTACACACAGACTGATATATTTCAAATGTTTATTTCATTTAATTGTGAGGATTAAAACTGACAACTAATGAAAATACCAAATTCAGTATCTCCGAAAATTAGAATATTACTTAAGACCAATACAAAAAAAAGATTTTTAGAAATGTTGGCCAACTAAAAAGTATGAGCATGTACAGCACTCAATACTTAGTTGGGGCTCCTTTTGCCTGAATTACTGCAGCAATGCGGCGTGGCATGGAGTCGATCAGTCTGTGGCACTGCTCGGGTGTTATGAGAGCCCAGGTTGCTCTGATAGTGGCCTTCAGCTCTTCTGCATTGTTGGGTCTGGCGTATCGCATCTTCCTCTTCACAATACCCCATAGATTTTCTATTGGGTTAAGGTCAGGCGAGTTTGCTGGCCAATTAAGAACAGGGATACCATGGTCCTTAAACCAGGTACTGGTAGCTTTGGCACTGTGTGCAGGTGCCAAGTCCTGTTGGAAAATGAAATCTGCATCTCCATAACGTTGGTCAGCAGCAGGAAGCATGAAGCTGGTTCAATGACCATGGTATTACTGTTTAACTACTGTGTGATTTCATGTAATATTCTTTTTTTGGGGGATTTTGATTTCATGGGTTTCATAAGCTGTAAGCCATAATCATCAAAATTATAACAAATAAAGGCTTGAAATATCTCACTTTGCATGTAATGAGTCTATATAATATATTAGTTTCACCTGTTAAGTTGAATTCTTGAAATAAATAAACTTTTTGATGATATTCTAATTTTATGACCAGCACCTGTATATATTTGAATGTAAAATGAGTTTATCGCTGAAGCTTTATAATGATAAGCTACGCTAAGTAAAGTGGCTTTTTATGATAACAATTTATAGAGTTTGATTTGTGTTATTTCGTGTACATTCTATAGAGCAGCCAGAATTGGAGAGAGGTCAGGGTTTCAGAGCAGGTCAGCCAGACAGAGCATCAAAGGCCATATCAACCTAAGGCAGGATGTATCATTCAGCAGCAGCTTGCAAACAAGACACTTAGTTTCCAGGATAGATGGTACAAGAACTATATATGGCTACACTACTGTCCTGATGTGAGTGGTATACTCTGTTTCTATTGCATGAAAGCATTTAAAAATCAAACAAGTCCCCTTGCTAAAAGTGTAGATCAGTCATTTGTATCTACAGGATTCCAAAACTGGAAAAAAGCAATAGAAAAATTTAAATCACATGAAATGTCTCAAGCACACAAAGTGGCCATAACAACACACACACATCAGGCAAAATCAATAGACACACAGTTATCATCAGCAAAGGCTCTTCAGCAACAGCAGGCAAGGTCTCATCTGCTAAAAATTGTTGGCTCATTGCAGTTTCTTGCTAGACAAGGTACTGCTATTCGCGGTCATGAAAACAGTGAGGGAAATTTCAGGCAGCTCCTTCGTCTCAGGTCAGAGGATATTGAGGGACTGGAGAGTTGGATAGAGAGGAGGTCAAATTTTCTCAGCCCTCAAATTCAAAATGAGATTTTGCAGATCCTGTCTTTAAACATTGTGCGGGAGATAGCATCTGCTGTGCGGAACTTGCCAACACTCCAATACTCCATCATCATGGATGGCACCCAAGATGTTGCAGGGGTAGAGCAGGAGTCAATCTGCATCCGGTATGTGGACCATGATCTAATACCTCATGAAGAGTTTGTCGGTCTTTATGAAGTGTCTTCGACCACAGGGGAAAATCTGGCTAGGGTTGCCATTGATGTCCTCCATAGAATGAATTTGCCGCTATCTGGTCTCCGTGGGCAAGCGTACGATGGAGCTGCAAACATGTCTGGCAAGACTGGTGGAGTGCAGACCAAAATCAAGGAGATTCAGCCTCTTGCCCTCTATGTCCATTGTGGACCACATTGCGTCAATCTTGTAACACAGGCTGCCTGCAGTTCATCCTGTGTGGTTATGGATGCACTGTCATTGGTCCACAAACTTGGAACCCTCTTCAACCAGTCAGGCAAGTTTAAAACGGTCTTTAAAGAGATTGCCAAATCAGAACATGGGAACATCAAAACACTGAACCCCTTATGCCCTACCAGATGGGTTGTCAGGATGAAGGCTATTCGAGCTGTTCTTGGGCAGTATGAGGCAGTGCTGCTCAGTCTGGAGGAGATGGCTTCATCTGGTTACTCTGAAACAACAAGCACAGCTAGGGGGCTTTTGGAGCGATTCCAAAGGGGACCACGGTGCTTGGGCTTCTTCTTGCTTGTGAAGTGATTGGAGAACTAGAGTGTCTGAATTACTCCCTACAGACGTCAACAGGAACTGTCATGGGCATGACGGCAGCTGTGGACTGCGTGAAGTCAACTCTGAAGGCAAAGAGGTCAGATGAAATGTTTCACCGCATATACACAAGGGCCACTGAGCTAGTCACCAGCACAGGTATTGAACCTATCCAGATGCCGCATGTCAGAAAGCCACCCAAGCGCTTCACAGGAAATGCAACAGCATTTGTCC
Organism: Xyrauchen texanus; assembly: GCF_025860055.1. Classification (NCBI taxonomy): domain Eukaryota; kingdom Metazoa; phylum Chordata; class Actinopteri; order Cypriniformes; family Catostomidae; genus Xyrauchen; species Xyrauchen texanus. Next base: position 19,133,354 of record NC_068294.1, read on the forward strand.
CAGCAACCACTGAAGAGCATTACCGCATTGACTTCTTCAAAATGCTGGATACTGTGGACATGCAACTAACCAAGCGCTTTGAACAGAGTAGCCTGCAAGTCCTGGATGAATTAGAGAGAGTGCTCCTGACTGGAAAGATGCAAGATGTTGTCAGCCAATATCCAGAGCTAGATCGGCATTCACTGGAGGTACAGCTGCCAATGTTCAAGCTTCAGTTCGACTATAGTACCACTCTTGAGGCTACCAACATACTAAAAAATCTGCTGCCAGAGGTCCGCAGTCTCTTCAGCCAGGTAGAGACATTGGTGAGGCTGCTTTTGGTTGTTCCTTCTTCCTCTGCAGAAGCAGAAAGAAGTTTCAGTTCCCTAAGAAGACTGAAGACCTGGCTAAGGAGCACAATGTCACAGACCCGTCTAAACAGCACTGCAATCTGTCACATCCATCAGAACAAGTTGGATCGTCTAGATAGAGCAAGAATTTGTGAGCAGTTCATCTCTGCAAACGATCAAAGAAGGCATGTTTTTGGGACCTTCAATTAAGTCAACATGCTCTTTCTGTCCATCACCTGGCTCTGCCTCCGTCCATCACCTGGCTCTGCCTCCACCCATCCCCAGGCTCTGCCTCAGTCTCTCTCCATCAGTCTGCCTCAGTCTCCATCCATCAGTCTGCCTCAGTCTCTCTCCATCAGTCTGCCTCAGTCTCCATCCATCAGTCTGCCTCAGTCTCCATCCATCAGTCTGCCTCAGTCTCCATCCATCAGTCTGCCTCAGTCTCCATCCATCAGTCTGCCTCAGCCTCTCTCCATCAGTCTGCCTCAGTCTCCATCCATCAGTCTGCCTCAGTCTCCATCCATCAGTCTGCCTCAGCCTCTCTCCATCAGTCTGCCTCAGTCTCCATCCATCAGTCTGCCTCAGTCTCTCTCCATCAGTCTGCCTCAGTCTCCATCCATCAGTCTGCCTCAGTCTCCATACATCAATCTGCCTCAGACTCTCTCCATCAGTCTGCCTTAGTCTCCATCCATCAGTCTGCCTCAGTCTCCATCCATCAGTCTGCCTCAGTCTCCATCCATCAGTCTGCCTCAGTCTCCATCCATCAGTCTGCCTCAGCCTCTCTCCATCAGTCTGCCTCAGTCTCCATCCATCAGTCTGCCTCAGTCTCCATCCATCAGTCTGCCTCAGTCTCTCTCCATCAGTCTGCCTCAGTCTCCATCCACCAGTCTGCCTTAGTCTCCATCCATCAGACTGCCTCAGCCTCTCTCCATCAGTCTGCCTTAGTCTCTCTCCATCAGTCTGCCTCAGTCTCTCTCCTGCCTCAGTCTCTCTCCTGCCTCAGTCTCTCTCCATCAGTCTGCCTCAGTCTCCATCCATCAGTCTGCCTCAGTCTCTCTCCATCAGTCTGCCTCAGTCTCTCTCCATCAGTCTGCCTCAGTCTCTCTCCATCAGTCTGCCTCAGTCTCTCTCCATCAGTCTGCCTCAGTCTCCATCCATCAGTCTGCCTCAGTCTCCATCCATCAGTCTGCCTCAGTCTCTCTCCTGCCTCAGTCTCTCTCCTGCCTCAGTCTCTCTCCATCAGTCTGCCTCAGTCTCCATCCATCAGTCTGCCTTAGTCTCCATCCATCAGACTGCCTCAGCCTCTCTCCATCAGTCTGCCTCAGTCTCCATCCATCAGTCTGCCTTAGTCTCCATCCATCAGTCTGCCTCAGTCTCTCTCCATCAGTCTGCCTCAGTCTCCATCCATCAGTCTGCCTCAGTCTCTCTCCATCAGTCTGCCTCAGTCTCTCTTCATCAGTCTGCCTCATTCTCTCTCCATCAGTCTGCCTCAGTCTCCATCCATCAGTCTGCCTCAGTCTCCATCCATCAGTCTGCCTCAGCCTCTCTCCATCAGTCTGCCTCAGTCTCCATCCATCAGTCTGCCTCAGTCTCTCTCCATCAGTCTGCCTCAGTCTCCATCCATCAGTCTGCCTCAGTCTCCATACATCAATCTGCCTCAGACTCTCTCCATCAGTCTGCCTCAGTCTCCATCCACCAGTCTGCCTTATTCTCCATCCATCAGACTGCCTCAGCCTCTCTCCATCAGTCTGCCTTAGTCTCCATCCATCAGTCTGCCTCAGTCTCCATCCATCAGTCTGCCTCAGTCTCCATCCATCAGTCTGCCTCAGTCTCCATCCATCAGTCTGCCTCAGCCTCTCTCCATCAGTCTGCCTCAGTCTCCATCCATCAGTCTGCCTCAGTCTCCATCCATCAGTCTGCCTCAGCCTCTCTCCATCAGTCTGCCTCAGTCTCCATCCATCAGTCTGCCTCAGTCTCTCTCCATCAGTCTGCCTCAGTCTCCATCCATCAGTCTGCCTCAGTCTCCATACATCAATCTGCCTCAGACTCTCTCCATCAGTCTGCCTCAGTCTCCATCCACCAGTCTGCCTCAGTCTCCATCCATCAGACTGCCTCAGCCTCTCTCCATCAGTCTGCCTTAGTCTCCATCCATCAGTCTGCCTCAGTCTCCATCCATCAGTCTGCCTCAGTCTCCATCCATCAGTCTGCCTCAGTCTCCATCCATCAGTCTGCCTCAGCCTCTCTCCATCAGTCTGCCTCAGTCTCCATCCATCAGTCTGCCTCAGTCTCCATCCATCAGTCTGCCTCAGCCTCTCTCCATCAGTCTGCCTCAGTCTCCATCCATCAGTCTGCCTCAGTCTCTCTCCATCAGTCTGCCTCATTCTCCATCCATCAGTCTGCCTCAGTCTCCATACATCAATCTGCCTCAGACTCTCTCCATCAGTCTGCCTCAGTCTCCATCCACCAGTCTGCCTTAGTCTCCATCCATCAGACTGCCTCAGCCTCTCTCCATCAGTCTGCCTTAGTCTCCATCCATCAGTCTGCCTCAGTCTCCATCCATCAGTCTGCCTCAGTCTCCATCCATCAGTCTGCCTCAGTCTCCATCCATCAGTCTGCCTCAGCCTCTCTCCATCAGTCTGCCTCAGTCTCCATCCATCAGTCTGCCTCAGTCTCCATCCATCAGTCTGCCTCAGTCTCTCTCCATCAGTCTGCCTCAGTCTCCATCCACCAGTCTGCCTTAGTCTCCATCCATCAGACTGCCTCAGCCTCTCTCCATCAGTCTGCCTTAGTCTCTCTCCATCAGTCTGCCTCAGTCTCTCTCCTGCCTCAGTCTCTCTCCTGCCTCAGTCTCTCTCCATCAGTCTGCCTCAGTCTCCATCCATCAGTCTGCCTCAGTCTCTCTCCATCAGTCTGCCTCAGTCTCTCTCCATCAGTCTGCCTCAGTCTCTCTCCATCAGTCTGCCTCAGTCTCTCTCCATCAGTCTGCCTCAGTCTCTCTCCATCAGTCTGCCTCAGTCTCTCTCCATCAGTCTGCCTCAGTCTCCATCCATCAGTCTGCCTCAGTCTCCATCCATCAGTCTGCCTCAGTCTCCATCCATCAGTCTGCCTCAGTCTCTCTCCATCAGTCTGCCTCAGTCTCCATCCATCAGTCTGCCTCAGTCTCCATCCATCAGTCTGCCTCAGTCTCCATCCATCAGTCTGCCTCAGTCTCCATCCATCAGTCTGCCTCAGTCTCCATCCATCAGTCTGCCTCAGTCTCCATCCATCAGTCTGCCTCAGTCTCTCTCCATCAGTCTGCCTCAGTCTCCATCCATCAGTCTGCCTCAGTCTCCATCCATCAGTCTGCCTCAGTCTCTCTCCTGCCTCAGTCTCTCTCCTGCCTCAGTCTCTCTCCATCAGTCTGCCTCAGTCTCCATCCATCAGTCTGCCTCAGTCTCTCTCCATCAGTCTGCCTCAGTCTCCATCCATCAGTCTGCCTCAGTCTCCATCCATCAGTCTGCCTCAGTCTCCATCCATCAGTCTGCCTCAGTCTCTCTCCATCAGTCTGCCTCAGTCTCCATCCATCAGTCTGCCTTAGTCTCCATCCATCAGTCTGCCTCAGTCTCTCTCCATCAGTCTGCCTCAGTCTCCATCCATCAGTCTGCCTCAGTCTCTCTCCATCAGTCTGCCTCAGTCTCTCTCCATCAGTCTGCCTCAGTCTCTCTCCATCAGTCTGCCTCAGTCTCCATCCATCAGTCTGCCTCAGTCTCCATCCATCAGTCTGCCTCAGTCTCTCTCCATCAGTCTGCCTCAGTCTCCATCCATCAGTCTGCCTCAGTCTCTCTCCATCAGTCTGCCTCAGTCTCTCTCCATCAGTCTGCCTCAGTCTCTCTCCATCAGTCTGCCTCAGTCTCCATCCATCAGTCTGCCTCAGTCTCCATCCATCAGTCTGCCTCAGTCTCTCTCCATCAGTCTGCCTCAGTCTCCATCCATCAGTCTGCCTCAGTCTCTCTCCATCAGTCTGCCTCAGTCTCCATCCATCAGTCTGCCTCAGTCTCCATCCATCAGTCTGCCTCAGTCTCTCTCCATCAGTCTGCCTCAGTCTCTCTCCATCAGTCTGCCTCAGTCTCTCTCCATCAGTCTGCCTCAGTCTCCATCCATCAGTCTGCCTCAGTCTCCATCCATCAGTCTGCCTCAGTCTCTCTCCATCAGTCTGCCTCAGTCTCCATCCATCAGTCTGCCTCAGTCTCCATCCATCAGTCTGCCTCAGTCTCTCTCCATCAGTCTGCCTCAGTCTCCATCCATCAGTCTGCCTTAGTCTCCATCCATCAGTCTGCCTCAGTCTCCATACATCAATCTGCCTCAGACTCTCTCCATCAGTCTGCCTCAGTCTCCATCCACCAGTCTGCCTTAGTCTCCATCCATCAGACTGCCTCAGCCTCTCTCCATCAGTCTGCCTTAGTCTCCATCCATCAGTCTGCCTCAGTCTCCATCCATCAGTCTGCCTCAGTCTCCATCCATCAGTCTGCCTCAGTCTCCATCCATCAGTCTGCCTCAGTCTCTCTCCATCAGTCTGCCTCAGTCTCCATCCATCAGTCTGCCTCAGTCTCCATCCATCAGTCTGCCTCAGTCTCTCTCCATCAGTCTGCCTCAGTCTCCATCCACCAGTCTGCCTTAGTCTCCATCCATCAGACTGCCTCAGCCTCTCTCCATCAGTCTGCCTTAGTCTCTCTCCATCAGTCTGCCTCAGTCTCTCTCCTGCCTCAGTCTCTCTCCTGCCTCAGTCTCTCTCCATCAGTCTGCCTCAGTCTCCATCCATCAGTCTGCCTCAGTCTCTCTCCATCAGTCTGCCTCAGTCTCTCTCCATCAGTCTGCCTCAGTCTCTCTCCATCAGTCTGCCTCAGTCTCTCTCCATCAGTCTGCCTCAGTCTCCATCCATCAGTCTGCCTCAGTCTCCATCCATCAGTCTGCCTCAGTCTCCATCCATCAGTCTGCCTCAGTCTCTCTCCATCAGTCTGCCTCAGTCTCCATCCATCAGTCTGCCTCAGTCTCCATCCATCAGTCTGCCTCAGTCTCCATCCATCAGTCTGCCTCAGTCTCCATCCATCAGTCTGCCTCAGTCTCCATCCATCAGTCTGCCTCAGTCTCTCTCCATCAGTCTGCCTCAGTCTCCATACATCAATCTGCCTCAGACTCTCTCCATCAGTCTGCCTCAGTCTCCATCCACCAGTCTGCCTTATTCTCCATCCATCAGACTGCCTCAGCCTCTCTCCATCAGTCTGCCTTAGTCTCCATCCATCAGTCTGCCTCAGTCTCCATCCATCAGTCTGCCTCAGTCTCCATCCATCAGTCTGCCTCAGTCTCCATCCATCAGTCTGCCTCAGCCTCTCTCCATCAGTCTGCCTCAGTCTCCATCCATCAGTCTGCCTCAGTCTCCATCCATCAGTCTGCCTCAGCCTCTCTCCATCAGTCTGCCTCAGTCTCCATCCATCAGTCTGCCTCAGTCTCTCTCCATCAGTCTGCCTCAGTCTCCATCCATCAGTCTGCCTCAGTCTCCATACATCAATCTGCCTCAGACTCTCTCCATCAGTCTGCCTCAGTCTCCATCCACCAGTCTGCCTTAGTCTCCATCCATCAGACTGCCTCAGCCTCTCTCCATCAGTCTGCCTTAGTCTCCATCCATCAGTCTGCCTCAGTCTCCATCCATCAGTCTGCCTCAGTCTCCATCCATCAGTCTGCCTCAGTCTCCATCCATCAGTCTGCCTCAGCCTCTCTCCATCAGTCTGCCTCAGTCTCCATCCATCAGTCTGCCTCAGTCTCCATCCATCAGTCTGCCTCAGCCTCTCTCCATCAGTCTGCCTCAGTCTCTCTCCATCAGTCTGCCTCAGTCTCCATCCATCAGTCTGCCTCAGTCTCCATCCATCAGTCTGCCTCAGTCTCCATCCATCAGTCTGCCTCAGTCTCCATCCATCAGTCTGCCTCAGTCTCTCTCCATCAGTCTGCCTCAGTCTCCATCCATCAGTCTGCCTCAGTCTCCATCCATCAGTCTGCCTCAGTCTCTCTCCTGCCTCAGTCTCTCTCCTGCCTCAGTCTCTCTCCATCAGTCTGCCTCAGTCTCCATCCATCAGTCTGCCTTAGTCTCCATCCATCAGACTGCCTCAGCCTCTCTCCATCAGTCTGCCTCAGTCTCCATCCATCAGTCTGCCTTAGTCTCCATCCATCAGTCTGCCTCAGTCTCTCTCCATCAGTCTGCCTCAGTCTCCATCCATCAGTCTGCCTCAGTCTCTCTCCATCAGTCTGCCTCAGTCTCTCTCCATCAGTCTGCCTCAGTCTCTCTCCATCAGTCTGCCTCAGTCTCCATCCATCAGTCTGCCTCAGTCTCCATCCATCAGTCTGCCTCAGTCTCTCTCCATCAGTCTGCCTCAGTCTCCATCCATCAGTCTGCCTTAGTCTCCATCCATCAGTCTGCCTCAGTCTCTCTCCATCAGTCTGCCTCAGTCTCCATCCATCAGTCTGCCTCAGTCTCTCTCCATCAGTCTGCCTCAGTCTCTCTCCATCAGTCTGCCTCAGTCTCTCTCCATCAGTCTGCCTCAGTCTCCATCCATCAGTCTGCCTCAGTCTCCATCCATCAGTCTGCCTCAGTCTCTCTCCATCAGTCTGCCTCAGTCTCCATCCATCAGTCTGCCTCAGTCTCCATCCATCAGTCTGCCTCAGTCTCTCTCCATCAGTCTGCCTCAGTCTCCATCCATCAGTCTGCCTTAGTCTCCATCCATCAGACTGCCTCAGCCTCTCTCCATCAGTCTGCCTCAGTCTCCATCCATCAGTCTGCCTTAGTCTCCATCCATCAGTCTGCCTCAGTCTCTCTCCATCAGTCTGCCTCAGTCTCCATCCATCAGTCTGCCTCAGTCTCTCTCCATCAGTCTGCCTCAGTCTCTCTCCATCAGTCTGCCTCAGTCTCTCTCCATCAGTCTGCCTCAGTCTCCATCCATCAGTCTGCCTCAGTCTCCATCCATCAGTCTGCCTCAGTCTCTCTCCATCAGTCTGCCTCAGTCTCCATCCATCAGTCTGCCTCAGTCTCCATCCATCAGTCTGCCTCAGTCTCTCTCCATCAGTCTGCCTCAGTCTCCATCCATCAGTCTGCCTCAGTCTCTCTCCATCAGTCTGCCTCAGTCTCTCTCCATCAGTCTGCCTCAGTCTCTCTCCATCAGTCTGCCTCAGTCTCCATCCATCAGTCTGCCTCAGTCTCCATCCATCAGTCTGCCTCAGTCTCTCTCCATCAGTCTGCCTCAGTCTCTCTCCATCAGTCTGCCTCAGTCTCTCTCCATCAGTCTGCCTCAGTCTCCATCCATCAGTCTGCCTCAGTCTCCATCCATCAGTCTGCCTCAGCCTCTCTCCATCAGTCTGCCTCAGTCTCTCTCCATCAGTCTGCCTCAGTCTCCATCCATCAGTCTGCCTCAGTCTCTCTCCATCAGTCTGCCTCAGTCTCCATCCATCAGTCTGCCTCAGTCTCTCTCCATCAGTCTGCCTCAGTCTCCATCCATCAGTCTGCCTCAGTCTCTCTCCATCAGTCTGCCTCAGTCTCCATCCATCAGTCTGCCTCAGTCTCTCTCCATCAGTCTGCCTCAGTCTCTCTCCTGCCTCAGTCTCCATCCATCAGTCTGCCTCAGTCTCTCTCCATCAGTCTGCCTCAGTCTCTCTCCATCAGTCTGCCTCAGTCTCTCTCCATCAGTCTGCCTCAGTCTCCATCCATCAGTCTGCCTCAGTCTCCATCCATCAGTCTGCCTCAGTCTCTCTCCATCAGTCTGCCTCAGTCTCTCTCCATCAGTCTGCCTCAGTCTCTCTCCATCAGTCTGCCTCAGTCTCCATCCATCAGTCTGCCTCAGTCTCCATCCATCAGTCTGCCTCAGCCTCTCTCCATCAGTCTGCCTCAGTCTCTCTCCATCAGTCTGCCTCAGTCTCCATCCATCAGTCTGCCTCAGTCTCTCTCCATCAGTCTGCCTCAGTCTCCATCCATCAGTCTGCCTCAGTCTCTCTCCATCAGTCTGCCTCAGTCTCTCTCCTGCCTCAGTCTCCATCCATCAGTCTGCCTCAGTCTCTCTCCATCAGTCTGCCTCAGTCTCTCTCCATCAGTCTGCCTCAGTCTCTCTCCATCAGTCTGCCTCAGTCTCCATCCATCAGTCTGCCTCAGTCTCCATCCATCAGTCTGCCTCAGTCTCTCTCCATCAGTCTGCCTCAGTCTCTCTCCATCAGTCTGCCTCAGTCTCCATCCATCAGTTTTCATTTATGTGTTCTTTATTAAATAAAGTATGTTTTTGTACAGTTCATGGTATGTAGTCATTTGGTTGTAGTTATATTAGATTGCTTCTCTCTGTTTTTATAATCTACCCAGTCTGTCACTGCATATACCCTCTTACAACCAAACTAAGTAGTACAGTCTGTTCCAAAAAGTCATTAGAAATGAGCATTTAAGTGCTTTATATATATTAAAAATATTTTAAAAAGCGGGGAATTTCCCCCGAACCCCCCTAGCATTCCCTGTCCCCCCCAGGTTCAAAATTGCTCCTACGCCCCTGTCATCAGTATTTATAACAGTCAATTAATTAATGCATTTCACCTATTAATAAATGACATTACACTTTGATTCATATATTTAATATATTTCATTATATCTCAATCCACATATTATTATCTGAACGTGCATTAATAACTGATCTCTGATGAATACAAGTTCAGCTCAATCGACAGTATTTCTGGCAGAATGTTGATCGGCACAAAATTAATTGAGACTTTTCTTTATAAAAGCACAAACGTGTGTTCCAGTGAGACACTTCCAATGGAAGTCAATGGGGTTTAATCTGTACACATTAAAATACTGTTTCACAAGTATAGACACAAGACATGAACAATATGTGTGTTAACATGATTTTACTGTCATTAAATCACTTAATCCATTAGCAATTTCTGCTTAGGAGATGTCCTGAAAAGTGGCTGGATGATGCTTTTTATAGAGTACATAGCGTTTAACCGTGAAACAACACTCACTTAAGGATGTGGCAAAAGTGCCCACAGGTTGTAATTTATAGACTATGTACCTATTAAGCACACATTAGTCATTTTCCCCATGTAGAGCGGGTATAATGATCATAATCTTTAATAATCAACAGTAAAAATACATCACCAAAGTGTATTAATTACCTTTTTAAAGCAAAAGTATCCAAGAGCGACATCTACAGATTGTTACAGGATACAAAGTTTTTCTGCCTTCATAGTTTAAACCTGTTGATGCTCATTGTTCTGCATAATTTGCCAACATTATTAACTGTTTTTTTTTATAGATTATATAGTAAATGTGAACTCATTTAAGCAAAGTTCATATGCAGTGTATATATATATATAACACATAAATGAATTTACCTTTACTTAAAGGAATTATCCGTTTGCATTCATTTCTGGAATATGTACATACCAGCTTGTGAGCATTTAAATATTTCAACAATGCCCTGATATTTTAAATCATAATCAGAAATAGGTTTATTGACATATGCACACTCAAGGAACTCATACATATTTATTTGTTCAATAACAAAAGCTTCCAAGTACACACAAAAATGGACAATACAATAAAAATGTGCAGATATGTGGGGACAAATCTGCTAATGGATTTAACAACAATCCCACATTATTCAGCTTTCAAAAGCAAGACATCCCATCAGAGCTAGTGGCAGCTGTTCTCCACTGGATAGCACAGTGACACTGGACACCTTCTGATATGCTTTAATTTCAGGCAGTGACGTTCAGCCTGAAACAGAAGACACAGAGAAAACATCACTGTATGTCTTCCTAGCTTGTCCATGTTCAAAGTGGCTGTGGTGGGGCACATAGCAGGCTTTGCAGTTAAAACAACTATGAAGATGATTCTGTGCACTACCTGTTTATCAGCACTCAGTGTCGAGAGCTCTTCCCAAGATGAACACACTGATCGACATGAAGTCCCGAGGTGGATTTATAAGACCGTCAGACAGCGTCCTGAAAGTCTGCAAGACAGCTGAGAAGCTTCTGGAAATCCATGGTGGTTCTGCATTCAAGGAACTTGAGGCACACATGTACAACAATCACATCTTCATACTCAAAGTGCATTACAGAAAGCTGCACAAACATCAGCCTCCACTTCATTGCCAAGGAAACATGTGCTGCATCACACTCCAAACGGCTTAAGAAAACTCTGGGCAAGCTTGTACTGCAAAACAGAAGAAAAAGAGAAGTTTGATATAAAGATCAGGGGCCGGTTGCACCAGCTATACGAAAGTTTAAACTTAGCCTAGTTGTGGCGTAAATGGGCACGAAGTCACAATATACGCACTACTAAATATTAAACTTCTGTAGAACGTAACCCTAAGTATAAACTAAATATTTACAGGAGACTCCGAGCAGGTGTAACTGATGGAATGAAAAAGAAGACTGATATTTTATGACATCAATACGCTCATGTTTTGCATGACAGGCATCAATCATTTCGACATACATTATGATGTTGACATTAATGAGAGAGAAAATACCTTACTTTAAGCGTCTCTTCAGCATGAAACCGCTCAAACGGTGCAGTTTTCAGGATGTGTCGCCCGGTGTCAAGTTTCAACACACAGGCATGTGATCAGCAAAGGATAAAGAAGGAAGGCTGCAACCCCAGTTAGCTTTTTAAAAATTAAATATTTCACATTAGATCAATTTATATGACGTCATGAAATCACATTTTTAATAATGATACAAGCTGTTGTCAATGTTTGAAATTTCATTTTTAACAACAATTCACAAGGTAGGAACATAATAATGAAAATTAGGGGTCACGATTGTGAAATTTGGCAGACAATTAATTGGGATTATGATCATTAATTGCCTGTTTGAGGAGTTTCATGAATATGATGATTAATTACCATACAAACTCACTAATTCATTTATACAAATTTAGCTTGAGTCATATAATAAAATAAGGGTATGATTTCCTTTTCAGGCTTCAAAAATATATGACAGTCAAATATAAAAGTATAACATTTTAATAATATTTTAATGATCAAAATATGTCTCTCAAGAGAGCTGCTCTTGTGACGTCCGCAGTGATGGTTACGTGAGCAAACAAGGTTTGATTTTTAATACATCTGTGCACAAATATGAACGCTGCTTATTGGATCAATGCAGGTAAACGTCATATTATGCCACTACGCATCACTTTACGGAGAGTTTACCACTTACTAACACTTGCCTTAAGAACAGGTGCTGCAAATAAATTAATCACTGATTTAGTTACAAACTAACTAGTAGTTTCTAAACCCTTAGTGTGAATTTACATAAGACCTTACGCACAGCTATTTACTCAACCTCATGTCCTTCCAAACCTGTGTGCATGGCCGTAACTACCATTGAGGACACCGAGGTCATGTCCTCTGTATTTATTTCTTGAAGTGTCGTTTCATTGTGAAGTGAAAATAGCCGACGAGACAATTATCCTTGCGTCAACAGACCGTCACGTGACACGTACTTGCAGATACCGCTGTCATGTGAAAACAAAAGTACTCTAAATAACTGACCAATAACTTATTGGGATGCTTCTGGCCACAGAAGAATAGTTACTTGTTTTGATAAAAGGTGAGACTGAATTACTGAAAGCTAAAGGTATTCTTTATTATTTGATGGATCGTGTGCATTGCAGTGCAGGTGTTGTATCAACAGTTGAGTCAGCTGAACTGATAATGGAAATATGTTTCTAGCAATTACAGTTAGTGGTGAGAACCCAAGTGCATTTCAGAGGATGCATACACTACAAATGGATCTCCACCATTTCAGAGGTTGCACAAGAAGTCACAACTACCTATAGGTAATAGTTCAACAGTTCACACCCAGATACACACACACACACACACACACACGTGCGTGCACGTTGTTACAGTTTTTTACGATTGCTATGACAGATTTTTCAATACTTTTAACAATTTTCCAAAACTCTTAACACAGTTAGCACTACATCCGTCTGTGTAAGCTATACTATTAACACATTTCTTGTTGCTTTAACACAAAATGCAAACAATTAACACAAATTTAAAATGCTTGAACTTCTTTTACACACAAGCTCAAACAAGACCAAAACAATGGATTTTTACTGCCAAATTTACCAATGCTTTAACACTGTATGTCAGAACAGATAACACCATGTTCTAAACCTAACCTTACAGGCTAAAGTCAAGGTAAACAGCTGTTTATATTGTGAACTGAAACACAA
>NC_068294.1:19146432-19165012 GCF_025860055.1 Xyrauchen texanus
CTGAGTGAGGCCAAATTATGCGGCCTATTGAGGAGAAGTGTGGATTGACTTTTATAAGCTTATCGAGTACGGTATTTGCCCCAGGGGCAAAAAAGCGGCCGAAAAAATCCCATAGACTTAACATTGTGACAAACTTTGACGAGTCACAGCTCTGAGCGAGAATTTTTCAGAAACGTGTGATTTGCCACATTTGAAGAGGCTGGCAGGCTCTGTAAGAGCATACCTCAATATGGGGTAAAAGTTGCACCCCTGGGGGGCAGGAGCTGCCCAAAGTTGCCCCATTGACTTACAATGGTGTAGGACGGCCCATGAAATGACATTGCATAGGGATATTGTATTGAACATAGCTCTGGATCACAGTGTCATAGAGACAAGGGGGCGGGCTCATTTCACTCAGACGACCAATCAGTCTCTCGGGATCACTGTGAAGCTATCAAGCCACGCCCTAGCAACAATTTAAGGCACCTTAGCAACAAGTCCTATAGACTTCTAATGAAAGACATCAATGGGATATCTCCGGATAGAAGTGTCATAGAAACACAAGGGTGGTCTCGTTTTACTCGGGACAACAAACAGCCAATCATGAATCACCTCAACACTTCCTAGCCCCTCCCTAGCAACCATTGTCGAGCACCTTAGCAACCAAAATCCATAGAGGGATATCTTCCATTCTGAATGTCACAGAGGCATGGGAGTTGGTTTATATCATTCATACTGACAAGCAGCCTTTGGAGTTTCATGATTGGCAGCTGCCAAGCCACTTCCTAGACACTAAACAGAGTACCCTAGCAACTGTTTAGCAATAACTATCTCTGCACCAGAAAATCAGACAGACTTCTGGGTTGATATATTTCAATCAGGATGGCAAGGAGACTTTATAAGTATCATTATAGTAACTGCCTAGCAACCACATGGGGTTACCCTAGCAACAGAGTAACAAATGACATATCTCTGCACCAGAAAATCAGAGAGACTTCTGGGTTGATTTATTTCAATCAGGATGGCAAGGACACTTGATAAGTATTACTATGGTAACTGCCTAGCAACCACATGGGGTTACCCTAGCAACCGAGTAACAAATCACATATCTCTGCATCAGAAAAACGTAGAGACTTCTGGGATGGTTTATTTCAATCAGGATGGCGAGGAGACTTCATTAGTATCACTATGGTAACTGCCTAGCAACCAGATGGGGTTACCCTAGTAACCGACTAACAAATCACATATCTCTGCATCACAAAAACGTAGAGACTTCCGGGTTGACTTATTTCAATCAGGATGGCAAGGAGACTTCATTAGTATCACTATGGTAACTGCCTAGCAACCAGATGGGGTTACCCTAGCAACCGAGTAACAAATCACATATCTCTGCATCAGAAAAACGTAGAGACTTCTGGGTTGGTTTATTTCAATCAGGCTGGCAAGGAGACTTGATTAGTATCACTATGGTAACTGCCTAGCAACCAGATGGGGTTACCCTAGCAACCGAGCAACAAATCACATATCTCTGCACCAGAAAACACTACAGACTTCCGGGTTGACTTATTTCACTCAGGATGGAAAGGAGCCATGTATTGTATTACCTTGGTAACTGCATAGCAACCACATGGGCTTACCCTAGCAACCGAGTAACAAATCACATATTTCTGCACCAGAAAATCGTACAGACTTCTGGGTTGACTTATTTCAATCAGGATGGCAAAGAGACTTGATTAGTATCACTATGGTAACTGCCTAGCAACCAGATGGGGTTACCCTAGCAACCGATTAACAAATCACATATCTCTGCATCAGAAAAACATAGAGACTTCCGGGTTGACTTATTTCAATCAGGATGGCAAGGAGACTTCATTAGTATCACTATGGTAACTTCCTAGCAACGACATGGGGTTACCCTAGCAACCGAGTAACAAATCACATATCTCTGCATCACAAAAACATAGAGACTTCCGGGTTGACTTATTTCAATAAGGATGGCACAGAGACTTCATTAGTATCACTATGGTAACTGCCTAGCAGCCAGATGGGGTTACCCTAGCAACCGACTAGCAAATGACATATCTCTGCATCACAAAAACGTTGAGACTTCCGGCTTGACTTATTTCAATCAGGATGGCAAGGAGACTTCATTAGTATCACTATGGTAACTGCCTAGCAACCAGATGGGGTTACCCTAGCAACCGACTAAAAAATCACATATCTCTGCATCAGAAAAACGTAGAGACTTCTTGGTTGGTTTATTTCAATCAGGATGGCAAAGACACTTGATTAGAATCACTATGGTAACTGCCTAGCAACAAGGAGGGGTTACCCTAGCAACCAAGTAACAAATCACATATCTCTGCATCACAAAAATGTAGAGACTTCCGGGTTGACTTATTTAAATCAGCATGGCAAGGACACTTCATTAGTATCACTATGGTAACTGCCTAACAACCAGATGGGATTACCCTAGCAACCGAGTAACAAATCACATATCTCTGCATCACAAAAACGTAGAGACTTCCGGGTTGACTTATTTCAATCAGGATGGCAAGGAGACTTCATTAGTATCACTATGGTAACTGCCTAGCAACCAGATGGGGTTACCCTAGCAACAGAGTAACAAATCACATATCTCTGCACCAGAAAACACTACAGACTTCCGGGTTGACTTATTTCACTCAGGATGGAAAGGAGCCATGTATTGTATTACCTTGGTAACTGCATAGCAACCACATGGGCTTACCCTAGCAACCGAGAAAGAAATCACATATTTCTCCACCAGAAAATCGTACAGACTTCTGGGTTGATTTATTTATGACCATAATTTTTGTTCTTTTCAAGTTATAACATGCTGTTTGACGAGTTTTGCCACGGCAAGCACCACTCACATTTTCTTCAGGAAATGTACCTATCTAGTTAGTGGTGCTTGCAAAGCATCACTATTGTAATCTCACATACTTATTTTTATTAGTGGTGCTTGCAAAGCATCACTATTGTAATCTCACATACTTATTTTTCTTCTTATTATTATATCTCCGTACAAAATTTCGGCACCTAACTTTTGGCGTAGACCCACAAATGAGGTGTCAAATCGAACGGCCTATTGAGGACACGTGTGCTATGACTTTTATAAGCGATCGGGGGTACGGTGTTTGCCCCAGGGGCAAAAAAGCGGCTGAAGCTCGGGGAAGCAAACAGCCAATCATGAATCACCTGAACACTTCCTAGCCCCTCCCTAGCAACCATTGTCGAGCACCTTAGCAACCAAAATCCATAGAGGGATATCTTCCATTCTGAATGTCACAGAGGCATGGGAGTTGGTTTATATCATTCATACTGACAAGCAGCCTTTGGAGATTCATGATTGGCAGCTGCCAAGCCACTCCCTAGCAACTTAACAGAGTACCCTAGCAACCGAGTAACAAGTCACATATTTCTGCACCAGAAAATCTTACAGACTTCTGGGTTCATTTATTTCAACCAGGATGGCAAGGAGACTTCATTAGTATCACTATGGTAACTGCCTAGCAACCAGATGGGGTTACCCTAGCAACCGAGCAACAAATCACATATCTCTGCACCAGAAAACAGTACAGACTTCCGGGTTGACTTATTTCACTCAGGATGGAAAGGAGCCATGTATTGTATTACCTTGGTAACTGCATAGCAACCACATGGGGTTACCCTAGCAACCGAGTAACAAATCACATATTTCTGCACCAGAAAATCGTACAGACTTCTGGGTTGATTTATTTACGACCATAATTTTTGTTCTTTTCAAGTTACAACATGCTGTTTGACGAGTTTTGCCACGGCAAGCACCACTCACATTTTCTTCAG
Organism: Xyrauchen texanus; assembly: GCF_025860055.1. Classification (NCBI taxonomy): domain Eukaryota; kingdom Metazoa; phylum Chordata; class Actinopteri; order Cypriniformes; family Catostomidae; genus Xyrauchen; species Xyrauchen texanus. Next base: position 19,150,258 of record NC_068294.1, read on the forward strand.
GAAATGTACCCATCTAGTTTTTATTTTTATTTTTATTTTTATATCTCCGTACAAAACTTCGGCACCTAACTCGTCCCGCACCGTTTGGCGTAGACCCACGAATGAGGTGTCAAATCGAACGGCCTATTGATGACACGTGTGCTATGACTTTTATAAGCAATCGGGGGTACGGTATTTGCCCCAGGGGCAAAAAAGCGGCCGAAAAATCCCATAGACTTAACATTGAGACAAACTTTGACGCGTCACAGCTCCGAGCGAGGATTTCACAGAAACGTGTGATTTGCCACATTTCAAGAGGCTGGCAGGCTCTGTAAGAGCATACCTCAATATGGGGTAAAAGTTGCACCCCTGGGGGGCAGGAGCTGCCCAAAGTTGCCCCCATTGACTTACAATGGTGTAGGACGGCCCATGAAATAGGGATTTTTTATTAAACATAGCTCTGGATCACAGTGTCATAGAGACAAGGGGCCTGCCTCATTTTACTCAGATGACCAATCAGTCTCTCGGGATCATTGTGAAGCTATCAAGCCACGCCCTAACAACAATTTAAAGCACCTTAGCAACAAGTCCCATAGACTTCTAATGAAAGACATCAAAGGGATATCTCCGGATAGAAGCGTCATAGAAAAACAAGGGTGGTCTCGTTTTACTAGGGGCAGCAAACAGCCAATCATGAATCACCTCAATACTTCCTAGCCCCTCCCTAGCAACCATTGTCGAGCACCTTAGCAACCAAAATCCATAGAGGCATATCTTCCATTCTGAATGTCACAGAGGCAGGGGAGTTGGTTTATATAATTCATACTGACAAGCAGCCTTTGAAGTTTCACGATTGGCAGCTGCCAAGCCACTCCCTAGCAACTACACAGAGTACCCTAGCAACCGTTTAGCTACAACTATATCTCTGCACCAGAAAATCAGAGAGACTTCTGAGATGATTTATGTCAATCAGGATGCAATTGGACTTCATTAGTATCACTATGGTAACTGCCTAGCAACCAGATGGGGTTACCCTTGCAACCGAGTAACAAATCACATATCTCTGCACCAGAAAATAGTACAGACTTCCGGGTTGACTTATTTCACTCAGGATGGAAAGGAGCCATGTATTGTATTACCTTGGTAACTGCATAGCAACCACATGGGCTTACCCTAGCAACCGAGTAACAAATCACATATTTCTGCGCCAGAAAATCGTACAGACTTCTGGGTTGATTTATTTATGACCATCATTTTAGTTCATTTCAAGTTATAAAATGCTAGCATCGCCTAGCGAAGTGCTAAAACATGCTAAAAACGTGCTAAAATCATGCTAACACATGCTAGCATCACCTAGCGAAGTGCTAAAACATGCTAAAAACGTGCTAGCATAATGCTAACACATGTTAGCATCACCTAGCGGAAAACTAAAAAATGCTAAAAACGTGCTAGCATAATGCTAACACATGTTAGCATCGCCTAGCTAAGTGCTAAAACATGCTAAAAACGTGCTAGCATAATGCTAACACATGCTAGCATCACCTAGTGGAGTACAAAAAAATGCTAAAAATGTGCTAGCATAATGCTAACACATGCTAGCATCACCTAGCTAAGTGTTAAAACATGCTAAAAACGTGTTAGCATCATGCTAACACATGTTAGCATCGCCTAGCGAAGTGTTAATATTTGCTAAAAACGTGCTAGCATCATGCTAACACATGCTAGAATCTCCTAGGGAAATGTTAAAACATGCTAAAACATGTTAGCTTAATGTTAACACATGTTAGCATCACCTAGCTAAGTGTTAAAACATGCTAAAAACGTGCTAAAATGCTAACATATGCTAACATCGCCTAGCGGAATACTAAAAATGCTAAAAACGTGCTAGCAAAATGCTAACACATGCTAGCATCACCTAGCTAAGTGCTAAAACATGCTAAAAACATGCTAAAATAATGCTAACACATGCTAGCATCACCTAGTGGAGTACTAAAAATGCTAAAAACGTGCTAACGTAATGCTAACACATGTTAGCATCACCTAGCTAAGTGCTAAAACATGCTAAAAATGTGCTAGCATCGCCTAGCGAAGTGTTAAAACATGCTAAAAATGTGCTAGCATCATGCTAACACAAGCTAGCATCACCTAGCGAAGTGCTAAAACATGCTAAAAATGTGCTATCATCATGCTAACACATGCTAGCATCGCCTAGCGAAGTGCTAAAAGATGCTAAAAATGTGCTAGCATCATGCTAACACATGCTAGCATCACCTAGCGAAGTACTAAAAAATGCTAAATACGTGCTAGCATCTATCTGTGTGTCTATCTATCTATCTATCTATCTGAGGGTCAATATCTATCTATCTATCTATCTATCTATCTATCTATCTATCTATTTGAGGGTCAATATCTATCTATCTATCTATCTATCTATCTATCTATCTGAGGGTAAATATCTATCTATCTATCTATCTATCTATCTGAGTGTCTATCTCTATCTATCTATCTATCTATCTATCTGAGTGTCTATCTCTCTATCTATCTATCTAGCAACTAAGTTAAACTTTAAACTACAAACTAATTTAAACTATAAACTACTTTAAACTTCAAACTACTTTAAACTATAATCTACTTTAAACTATAAACTACTTTAAACTAATTTAAACTTCAAACTACTTTAAACTTCTTCAAACTTTCTGGTCCAAACTTTCACAAGCCAACTTAAAGTTTGTCTCGACGAACTTTTTTTCTAGTTCGCATTTGCGCTCCAAGTGTTTTGAACGCAAGAACGTGTTGTTATGCCTGCTGAAGTTTTTTCTTCACTTTATAAACTGTGCATTGCTCATACAGCTGAAATTTCACTTACTGTTCTCTGAAATAAACTGGTGGTACTACAAGCTTGCATTTCTCAGGACTCTTCTTTATTATGGTCCGGGGGGGATTGCATTTAAATGCAATTTTTGTAAAATGAATTTCACTGAATTAATGCGTTAAATCGACAGCCCTAATATATATATATATATATATATATATATATATATATATATATATATATATATATATATATATATTACATCTCTCAAAAGTGAGTACACCCCTCACATTTTTGTAAATATTTGATTATATCTTTTCATGTGACAACACTGAAGAAATGACTCTTTGCTACAATGTAAAGTAGTGAGTGTATAGCTTGTATAACAGTGTAAATTTGCTGTCCCCTCAAAATAACTCAACTTTAATGTCTAAACCTCTGGCAACAAAAGTGAGTATGCCCCTAAGTGAAAATGTCCAAATTGGGCCCAAAGTGTCAATATTTTGTTTGGCCACCATTTTTTTCCAGCACTGCTTTAACCCTCTTGGGCATGGAGTTCACCAGAGCTTCACATGTTGCCACTGGAGTCCTCTTCCACTCCTCCATGATGACATCACAGATCTGGTGGATGATAGAGAACTTGTTCTCCTCCACCTTCTGTTTGAGGATGCCCCACAGATGCTCAATAGGGTTTAGGTCTGGAGACATGCTTGGCCAGTCCATCACCTTCACCCTCAGCTTCTTTAGCAAGGCAGTGGTCATCTTGGAGGTGTGTTTGGGGTTGTTATCACGCTGGAATACTGCCCTGCGGCCCAGTCTCTGAAGGGAGGGGATCATGCTCTAGAAATGTTAAAACATTTTCAAAGTCGCTGTTAATGTTTTATTTAAAAAAGTAAGAAAAAACGTACCTTTATTGGTATTTTCCACTGCCAGCTCGGGAAGATGCTTATGGAATTTTTTTTCCTCTACTCGTTCGGGCACCATGTTCTGCCAACGGTGAGGCACCCAAACTAGCTCTTCTGATTGGCCAAAATTCTCTGATCTCTGAACAGTGCCTGCTGCTGCCTCTACAGATGCACAAATCACTTTTGCTCCACATTTTACACAGATATGTGGTGCATAACCCTTGTGCATCCTTGTGGACTAGGATAACTGCATAAAATTTTCCACAGGTGTGAATTTTTATTGGAATTTTAATATTTCACCCTATTTTCTTTAAAAAAATATTTTTTGCACTAGTTACACAAAATACTCCCTCTTAGCGTCGTTTTGGACAGAAATGGCACATTGAAACCCATTAAAACTGCGATTTTTAATCCCAGTGCCATTTAACTACAAATTATGCAATCTTGTTTAACATGCTTTCATTATGTTGGCAAGGCTTCAAAATTTACATTTTAAATATTTTTTACCAGATCGTGCCATTGTTTCAGGTTTGGCATATCATCGCTTTTGTTGTTGTTTTCTGCTGTTTTTGGCTTATGCATATTATAGAGCCAATTAGATACATTATGAATATATAATTGTGTGAGTGTGTTGGTATGAATTTCAGAGTGTGGTTTGTATGTGTCTGAGGCTCTAATAATAAAAATAATAAAAAATTCTGTTTAGCATTTATTAAATTGAAAATAATTATAATTATTATATTTTTTATAAAAAACAACAGTGGCATTATGTAAACAAACCGGCGTTTAAAGTGTTAAAATTCTGAAAATAAATGAATGTTTGGTAATTATGATTAGAACTGATGCTGGTTAAAATATAAGTCAGTGAAAGTAGAAAAAATATTATTCTATAATATTTTTATGACACTTTTTGACATGGCCATTTTTGTCCATTATGGACCTAAGTGGTAGCTTTTTTTAAAATCTGATACTGTATAAGCATCAAAATGAATGTTGTTGTTAAAGTGTTAAAATTCTGAAAATAAATGAATGTTTGGTAACTATGATTAGAACTGATTCTGGTTAAAATATAAGTCAGTGAAAGTAGAAAAAATATTATTCTATAATATTTTTATGACACTTTTTGACATGGCCATTTTTGTCCATTATGGACCTAAGTGGTAGCTTTTTTTTTAAATCTGATACTGCATAAAAAATATGAAAGCATCAAAATGAATGTTGTTGTTAATCATTGACATATCCGAGGCTCTAATAATCAAAGAAAAAAAATTGTGCTTAGCATCTATTAAATTGAAAATAATTACTATTTTTCATTTTTTCCTAAAAAAAAACAACAGTGGCATTATGTAAACAAACCAGCGTTTAAAGGGTTAAAATTCTAAAAATGAATGAATGTTTGGTCATTATGATTAGAGCTGATGCTGGTTAAAAAAATTATGTCAGAGAAAGTGGAAAAAAGTATAAATCTATAATATTTTTATGACAGTTTTTGGACATGGCCATTTTTGTCCATAATGAACCTATGTGTAACTTTTTTTAATTGATGCACAAGGGTTAAGGGAGAGCACGCGAAAAACAGTGTTTGAGACTCGTAGCAGCAGATTCAATCAGTTTTAGTTATGTACTTGTGTTTGTGCTAGAAAAATATCCAAGAAAAATACAATATTTGTGAGAAAATATTCTACAAGTGTGCAACTCTCATTGGATGAATTCACATACTGATTTTCTTAATTTGTGATTCGTTGAAAAAGATTTGTGCACCTGCAATGAAGAATTTGAGAAGGTGTAATTGTTTGCCACTCTTAAAACATTGATTTCTGTGACTTCAAATTTTTCTGATACACATGTGTGTCTATAATCTCTACAACTACAAATTCCACTGTCACAGGTGCTCAAAAAATACCTTCATAAACACGATCTCTCCCCCTCCGGTTGGTGCAAGCAGTCAGTCACCTGTGCGTAGGATGGCCGGTGAAATCCTGGAACTTTTCCCCCATCGAAAAAGACAAGTCTGCCGTACTTGGTCGGCAGATGGTCACGGCTTGGATGAGGAAAGGAATATGAAGATATATTTGGTGCAAATCAAATGAGCACCTGTGACAGTGTTATTTGTAGTTGTAGAGATTAGCCAAACATGTGTATCAGTGAATTTGAAGTCACAGAGAAATTTATTTGAAGAGTTGCAAGCTTGTAGATTTTTTATTTTTTTTTCAAAGTTTTCCACTTTGATGCCTCTAGATGTCTGCTGGGTTTAGTGAGGTGCCGACATATCTCCACTCTGAGGGCTCAGAAGCTTCTCTGAAGAAAGAAACCCTATTGGCAACTGTTTTAAACCTTGAAGCTTCGTTCTCAATGTATTGTAGTACTGTGAGGCTATCTGTCCAGAACATAGAGTCTTCAAGTTGTAACTGAAGCTCTTGTTTAAACATTCTGTCCATCTTTGCTGCTACAAATGCTGCAGTCAACTCCATTCTAGGGATTGTTATCTGTTTCAGAGGAGCAACTCTGGATTTTCCCATTACGAATGAACCGTGTTTTTCTCCACGCTCATTTGTGAGTACTAGATAGGACACGGTTCCATAGTCATTTTCACTTGCATCTGCGAAATGATGTAATTGAGCAGACTTAGTAGGTCCAAAATTGTCTGGCTTGAAGCATCTGCTTACACTGAAGTTTGACAATTGTTGTATGTCTTTTTGCCACAAGAACCATTTTTGTGCTTGCTTTTCCGGCATGTTCTGATCCCAGCCCAACTTATCTTTGCACAGTTGTCTCAAAATGAGTTTTGCTGGAAGGATACAAGGTGCAACAAGACCAAGAGGATCATATATAGAGCTAACCACTGAAAGCATTCCTCTTCTTGTAGTAGGTCTCTCCTGTACATTTATGGAGAATCGGGATGTATCTGATTCTGTGCACAAGTCCCTGACCTCTTTGGATCTTTCCTTTTCTGAAAATGATAACAGGACTTCTCTGCTGTTGCTCACCCTAGTCAAATGGAATCCACCTTTAGAGCACATAGATATAAGACTTTGCGATAGTTTGATTGCTGCATCCTCTGAGGCGACAGACTTTAAGCAATCGTCCATGTAAAAGTTTTGGAGAATAGTGTTGGCCGCTTCAGTTGTTTCTTCTGTTTTTCCATCCATTGCAGTCTTTCGCAAAGTGAAGCATGCACAACTGGGAGGTGAGGGTTCCCCGAACAGGTGCACCTTCATCCTGTATTCCTCTGTAGGCTTACTTAGATCTCCTTCCGGCCACCACAAAAATCGCAAAAGATCTGAGTCATCATCTGGGACTCTCACTTGGTAGAACATTGATTCGATAGCAATTGGTTCTTGTCTGAAATGATTCAGTACACCAATTAGTGTGTTGGTTAGGTCAGGTCCCTGCAACTGTTGATTATTCAGTGAGAAGCTCTGGTAGGTCGTAGTGCAGTCAAAAACAACTCTAATTTTGTTATTTTCGGGTGGTATATTCCATGGTGTGGAATATACCACACTCTCTCTGTTTGTTTTAGTTGTTCTGAAGGCATTTTTTTAGCATAGCCTTTGTCAAGTATGACTGACATGAAAGCATTGTAGTCTTTGTGAAACTCTGGGTTCTTGCTGAGCTTTCTTTTAAGACTGATGGCTCTCTGCTCTGCTATGCATCTATTGTTGGGCAGTTTGATAGTATCGTTTTTAAAGGGCAATCCAATATAATAATGTCCACCTTTATACTGTACCGACTGCTCCACAGACTGCATGAATTTCAAGTCTTCTTGAGACATTTCAGCTTTGTCACTGTAATTGCGTTCAGGGAAGTCTGCATTGAATTGCTCTACCAACAGTGTTTCAATGTTCGCAACTGCTATCCTGTTCACAGTGAAACTTGGTGTTCTGACCTGGTCCGATTCGGTGCTCATATCTGTTCGCAAAGGCCCATTAACTATCCATCCTAATGCCGTCCTGATAGCGTAAGGTCCATTTCCTTCACTGTTTATTATTTTCCATGGTTCTATTGCCTTGTGTGCATTAGTGCCTATCAGCAGGCCTACCTCTGCATTGAGTTGAGGAAGGCTAACTTGTCTTAGACAAGGCCAATTTTCCAGGTCCTGCTGTTGAGGGATATTTTCCTGTTTTACAGGAATCTCTTTCTGCATAAACACTTTTGGAAGTTCTATGTAGTTTCCACTTTCTAAACCACTAATTTCCAGATCTGTCAGAATGTGACTATGTACAGGTATTTCTTGTCCCATAGTACAAAGAAGAATCTCTGTCTTTCTGCCTCTCAAGTTCAAATCTCTCATTAAAGACTCGGTGCAAAATGTTGCTGAACTTCCTTGATCAATGAAAGCATATGTCTTTACTATTTTGTCACTTTTCTTTGACTTGATCCTCACTGGAACTATAGCAAGAATGCATTCCCTGTTACCGGCCCCAGTGTATCCACAAGTTTCATGGTCCATGGAAGTTGTTGTTATGTTCTCATCACAACTGCTAGATGTAAGACTGTTCTCCTTCGTAATGTGCAAAATGCTTGGGTGCATTTTTGAACATTCTTGACAAGTCTTTTCTTAAGTGTCCTTGTGTGAGACACCCAAAGCACAGTTCTTTTGTTTTCAAAAATTCTATTTTATCTTTGTGTGCTTGCTCCCTAAACTTGAAACAGGAATTCAAGGCATGATTCTTTTGACAGAACACGAACGTGACACAAACTGTTTTGTCAATTTGAGTTTTTGTTTCTTTCTTAGTCTCACTTTGTTGTTTCTGTTCAGTACAGACACTTGTAACGAAACTACTTCCCTTAGTAGTAACCTTTTTGTACTTAAAGTCAGAAGCTTTTGTTTTCTTCCCAACATCAGCACTTGCTAACTCCTAAATGTCTCCGAACAAGGGGTCATTTTTTACTTTGGCTTGACGGTCGATATATTCCACTAAGTCTGAAAACCTAGCTCTTCTGCCCTTCCGTTCATGAATATCAAATGCCACATTTCTCCAGTTCTCTCTCATTTTTTGTTTGGAAGTTTGGAGATGATAACCCTCATGTTTGTGGGGTTGTCCATTTCAGCCATATAATCTGCATCCTGCATAGTGTTGTGGCATCCAATCAAGAAAAGATGCATTTAGCATCTTCCCGTCCTCTGATTTGATCTGAGGGCATTTTAGTGCCTTCTCAATATAAGCTGAAGCAATTTTGAGTTCGTTCCCATAATGATGTTGCAATAGTCTTCTTTTCTCTTTATATCCATTTTCTGCACTCAAATGTCCACAACTCCTTACCAGGTCTTGAGGTTCACCACTGGTATATTGCTCCAAATAGAACAGCTTGTCCTTAGTGTTCTCAGTTTTACTGTCTATGCTATCGTCAAAGGCTCGCATAAACAATCTGAAGTTAAGAGGATCACCAAGAAAGATTGGGACATCTCTTTGAGGTAGTTGGGACAGATTTTGTTGCTTTACTAACATTTGTGTGATCTCATTTTGTCTTTTAATTATTTGAAATAAATTGATTTTGACCCACACTATATAATGGAGATTGGTCAGCAGCAGGCTTTTGTTTTCTTCTGGTTGCAGCTTGAACATCAGAACCTTCATTGTCAGGATCTTTCTTAAGTCCCGACCTCCTTTCATCTACTGTTTCATTGAACATATTCTTGCATTGATTCACCAGAATTTTCATGTTCATCATAAACTTTCAGTTTTGCATTAGAAACAGCAATTGCCATCTGCAGTTCTAATTGTTCCAATTTAGCTTTCAGGTTTACCTCTTCTACCTGTAGGGCTTGTTTCTTTTTTAAAGAAGCAGCTTTAGCCAACAGAGCAGCTTTCTCAGCCTTTACTTTCATTCGTAAAATAGAACTTGAACTAGTTGCTGATGATGCGACAGAACTACGTCCAACTGATGAACCTGCTCTACTCTTTTTTTTCTTAATGCTGAAGCAACTTCAGAGACACTGTCTCCTGGTTCAATGTCCTCATTTTTTGCTGCACTTGCATTCTTTACATGTTCGATCCATTGTTCAGTAGCAAGAACAAAATCCCTGATATTTGATTATTTTGGCTCAAACCAGATATGCTGGTCATCAGGGGCGATTCTAGGGTCAGAGCTTTAGGGGTGCTGAGCACCCAATGAGCCCCACTGCGAGACCCACCCTCTTTTCACACACACAAAAAAAAATAATATGTCAATTGAAAAATAACTTTATAATTTTAACATTGGTTCAACTAACTCCAAAATCCAGATTTTTTTCTTCTTTTTTTTTTTAGATCTTTTCAGAGCACCAGCTTTATTGTGAGAGTTCACGCAGACAGCCCCCTGTCACAAACACAAAACCTTCTTCACTCAGCTGGTTTTCCTGACCGTTAACTCCATGTGCCTCCTTTTGTATCAACAGTCATCAGATTGGTTAGATTAGATTCAACTTTATTGTCATTGAACAAAGTAACAGGTACTTGGACAACAAAATGTAATTCATCTTCTGTAAATTATTTATAAAAAAATGGTTCTTGAAAGGCTCTTTTTTGTGTGCCAAACTGAGTATGAGGGTATTGAGACAGCTTTAACTGTTTAGGACCAGTGTCCTTATCCCCTAAGTCTGAACAGCTCTCTTCTGTCTCTGCTGCTTCGGCTTGGAGGTCTCTATGTTGCACTCCCTCTGTCTCTTCATTTCTTTCACTAGTCAATTCCCTCTCATCCCTTATGGACTCTCCCTGTTGTTTTCCTCCTCCTTTATTATGAAAAAATGTGGGGTAAAATAATGTTACAAAAAGTAAATGTAATATAGGCTACTTAATGCCAATAAGTTAGTATAGGAGTATGAGTAGTTACTGTTTTGCTTGCCACTATTAACTATATGTAAATTTTTTGTTGTTGTTTCCTCACCTGGTTCTTTCTGCATGCTCTCCCTTTCCCTTTCTCCTTCTCCATCTGCCTCTCTTTCCCTTGGCACTGACAATCATACACAAATATATTGTAGGCAGGAGAGTTGAGGTCAGTTTGTCATGTCACAAAAATGTTATGGAGACCATTTACAGATTCTAAGGATATGATCAAAAGGCACACAGTGGCGTGCCATTTTAAATGTCTTTATTATTATTATTATTGGGCTTAGAAACTTTTATAAATCACAAATTCCTTTCACAAGAGAAGCTGTATTCTCCATTGTAGGTTTTAAATAAATAAAATAAATAAAAGCAGGGGATTGCCTAGATAAGTAATTTGATACAACAACAGATAGCTGGTTTGCATTATCTGTTACTTTAGCTTAATACTTTTCAGAAGAACAAAACAAACAAAAAAATATAGCTGCAAGCAGCAATGCGGATTCCTCCTCAAAATGGCAAATCATTTCAAATTGATCAGTAGAGGGTTGGGGTTAAACCCTCTCAATGGATGAATCCAAAAAACATGTATTTCTGTCTGAATCCTAAACGAAACATTTTCAGTCTACAGGAAAATCCATCATACCTTATGGATCCTTGAGGCGTTTTTGTTCCCAATGAGAAATGAGGCATGTACACCAAGATTCAAAAGAATTGGTTAAATGGCGTGGAAATGGTATCACTTTGAAAATATTTTTGGGGGCGTGGCCTGTAGCGCCTCCTATGGGCAAATGTGGGTCATTCTTGGTTTGTGGGTTCCTGTTGGCCTGTAGTATCAATGTACATAATTAGAAAATATTTGACCAGAAAATGGGACTTTTGGGAATTACCTGTAGCGCCCCTAGGGGTGAATGTTGGCCATTCTTGGTTTGAGGGTTCCTGTTGACTTGTAGTATCAATGTACCAAATTAGAACATTTTTGACCATAAAATGGGAATTTCAGGTGGCCTCTAGTGCCCCCTAGGGGCTGAATGTTAGCCATTCTTTGTTTGTGGGTTCCTGTTGGCCAGTAGTATCAATGTACCATATTAGAAAATTTTTGACCAGAAAACGAAATTTTGGGAGTGGCCTGTAAGCTCCCTAATGGCGAATATGGGCCATACTTGGTTTGTGGGTTCCTGTTGGCCTGTAGTATCAATGTACCAAATTATAACTTTTTTGACCAGAAAATGGGAATTTCGGCTTGGCCTCTAGCGCCACCTAGTGGTGAATGTCGGTCATTCTTGGTTTGTGGATTCCTTTTGGCCTGTACTATTAATGTACCAAATTAGAACATTTTTGACCAGAAAATGGGAATTTCGGCATGGCCTGTAGTGCCCCCTAGGGGCTGAATGTTGGCCATTCTTGGTTTGAGGGTTCCTGTTGACCTGCAGTATCAATGTACCAAATTAGAACGTTTTTGACCAGAAAACGAAATTTTGGAGTAGCCTGTAGCGCCCCTAAGGGCTGAATGTGGGCCACACTTGGTATGTGGGTTCCTGTTGGCCTGTAGTATCAAAGTACCAAATTAGAAAATTTTTGACCAGAAAATGGGAATTTTGGCTTGTCCTGTAGTGCCCCTAGTGGCTGAATGTCGGTCATTCTTGGTTTGTGGATTCCTGTTGGCCTGTACTATTCTTGTACCGAATTAGAACATTCTTGACCAGAAAATGGGAATTTTGGCTTGTCCTGTAGTGCCCCTAGTGGCGTATGTCGGTCATTCTTGGTTTGTGGATTCCTGTTGGCCTGTACTATTAATTTACCAAATTAGAACATTTTTGACCAGAAAATGGGAATTTTGGCATGGCCATTCTTTGCACAGTACTTCAGAGTGATGTCATCTTTAAGCATGTTAGGTTTGAAAAACCATCAGTCAAAATTACATTTGATTTATTGACACGTATATATTGTTAAAATTTGGACATTTACATAAACACGCCCCTTTCAGCCATTTTGTATCGTATTCATTTTTCCTAAGTAGCGTTTTCAAGGATGTCCATTCTACACATGTGTACCAAATTTCAAGTCAATTGGAGCTACGGTTCAGGAGAAGAAGAGTTTTGTAGGTTTTAGCAAATTTTCAACGTACGGGAAAATCCATCATGGCGGAAGTTATGGGTTCTTGAGGCTTTTTTGTTCCACATGAGGAATGAGGCATGTACACCAAATTTCAGAAGATTTGGACAAATGGCGTGGAAATTGTATCACTTTGAATTTTGTTTTTTGGGCGTGGCCTGTAGCGCCACCTATGGGCGAATGTGGGCCATTCTTGGTTTAGGGGTACCCGTTGGCATGGAGTATCAATGTGCCAATTTAGAAAATTTTTGACCAGTGACTTTTTGAGCTATTGGGGCTCAAGGAGAATAATAATAATAATAATAATAATAAATATAGCTGCAAGCAGCAATGCAGATTCCTCCTCAAAATGGCAAATCATTTAAAATTGATCAGTAGATGGTTGGGGATAAACCCTCCCAATTAAGGAATTCAAAAAACATGTCTTTGTCTGAATCCTAAGCGAAACATTTTCAATGTACAGGAAAATCCATACCGGACCTTATGGATCCTTGAGGCTTTTTGTTCCCAATGAGAAATGAGGCATGTACACCAAGTTTCAGAAGAATTGGACAAATGGCATGGAAATGGTATCACTTTGAAAATATTTTTTGGGACGTGGCCTGTAGCACCACCTATGGTCGAATGTGGGCCATTCTTGGTTTGTGGGTTCCTGTTGGCCTGTAGTATCAATGTACAAAATTAGAAAATATTTGACCAGAAAATGGGAATTTTGGAGTGGCCTGTAAGCCCCCTAGGGGCTGAATGTGGGCCATTCTTGGTTTGTGGGTTCCTTTTGGCCTGTAGAATCAATGTACCAAATTAGAAAATGTTTGACCAGAAAATGGGACATTTGGGAATTACCTGTAGCGCCCCCTAGTGGCGAATGTTGGCCATTCTTGGTTTGTGGGTTCCTGTTGGCATGTAGTATCAATGTACCAAATTAGAACATTTTAGACCAGAAAACGGGAATTTTGGCGTGGCCTGTAAGCTCCCTAGTGGCTGAATGTCGGCCATTCTTGGTTTGTGGGTTCCTGTTGGCCTGTAGTACCATTGTACCAAATTAGAACATTTTAGACCAGAAAATGGGAATTTCGGCATGGCCTGTAAGCCCCCTAGGGCTGAATGTTGGCCATTCTTTGCAAGTACTTCAGAGTGATGTCATCTTGAAGCATGTTAGGTTTGAAAAACCATCAGTCAAAATTACATTTGATTTATTGACACGTATATATTGTTAAAATTTGGACATTTACATAAACACGCCCCTTTCAGCCATTTTGTATCAGTATTCATTTTTCCTAAGTAACGTTTTCAAAGACTTCAATTCTACACATGTGTACCAAATTTCAAGTCAATTGGAGCTACGGTTCAGGAGAAGAAGAGTTTTGTAGGTTTTGCAAATTTTCAACGTACGGAAAAATCCATCATGGCGGAAGTTATGGGTTCTTGAGGCTTTTTGTTCCCCATGAGGAATGAGGCATGTACACCAAGTTTCAGAAGATTTGGACAAATGGCGTGGAAATGGTATCACTTTGAAAATATTTTTTTTGGGCGTGGCCTGTAGCGCCACCTATGGGCGAATGTTGACCATTCTTGGTTTGGGGGTACCCGTTGGCATGGAGTATCAATGTGCCAATTTAGAAAACTTTTGACCAGTGACTTTTTGAGCTATTTGGGCTCAAGGAGAAGAATAATAATAATAATATAATATAGCTGCAAGCAGCAATGCGGATTCCTCCTCAAAATGGCAAATCATTTCAAATTGATCAGTAGATGGTTGGGGATAAACCCTCTCAATGGATGAATTCAAAAAACATGTCTTCTGTCTGAATCCTAAACTAAACATTTTCAATGTACAGGAAAATCCATACAGACCTTATGGATCCTTGAGGCTTTTTGTTCCCAATGAGAAATGAGGCATGTACACCAAGTTTCAGAAGAATTGGACAAATGGCGTGGAAATGGTATCACTTTGAAAATATTTTTTTGGGGCGTGGCCTGTAGCACCACCTATGGTCAAATATGGGCCATTCTTGGTTTGTGGGTTCCTGTTGGCCTGTAGTATCAATGTACAAAATTAGAAAATATTTGACCAGAAAATGGGACTTTTGGGAATTACCTGTAGCCCCCTAGGGGTGAATGTTGGCCATTCTTGGTTT
>NC_068294.1:19165512-19181512 GCF_025860055.1 Xyrauchen texanus
AAAATCACAAAGTATCCTTTTCACAACACAAAATAAGTGTTTCATCTACATAAATGTTTCATTCACAGTCACTGTCTTTCATAAAGCTCTTACTATCAAACTTTTGATTTGCATCTCTTCTTGTTTAGTTTACTACATGTGTCTATTATTTAATCCAAGTGATCTTAATGGTTAATCAATGAATCATTTGGTACACCTATGCATTTCTATAGATATTGATTCAATACACAGTTTCTATAGAACTTGTTTGCAATTTTTCGATATGGATAACCAAATGAATTATTTTTACATAAGTGATTTATAGATATTAACCACCACAATGTTCAAAGTGTGTGCACAAGCATGTGTGTGTGTGTGTGTGTGTGACAGAGAGAGAGAGAGAGAGAGAGAGAGAGAGAGAGAGAGAGAGAGAGAGAGAGAGAGAGATACGGATAAATTTGACATTTGTGCAAACACTGTAAAGCAGAATAGAGTGTAAGGGAGAGGAAACACTCAATGAAAACATCACATTGATCAGAGATGCATCAGTGGAAGGGAGACAGATGGAATAAAATGCATTTTACATTACAGTATGTATGCCATGTGATACTGTAAAAATGGTAGTTACATTATTGTAACTCAACCTTCATCTGTAAAGGTCCACTACTGTATAGATTTGGTCAAAGAGTGAAATCATTCACTGTATTACCAGCAAACTCTGTTAGCACAGAACCTCATGGCTGTACTTCATCACACTTTTTGATAACACACTGGATACTATTACAAACATTATGGATTCAATTACTTCTAATGTGGCAACTGTAGCCTGTATTACTGTATTGTATTTAATTCAGCAACAATGGTGATTTGAAACATGTATCTTGCATTGTTTGCTGTTGAATGAAGTGATTGTTAAAAGTACTAAATTGAAAGAAGATCATACTGTTTCGGGGATTAAACCAAACGTCCTCATGACATATTACAATAATCATGTGTTTGAAACAATGATTATGTGGACTGAAAAGTGTATAACTGTAATGAAAGCGTGAGATCAGGTTTTGAAAGAATGACTAGCAGTGTTACAAGTGTGATCAGTTTGGATATTTGTACTAAGAGTTTTGAAAATGTTCACCTTGTGAAAATAGTACCCAAGCGAATAAAAAACTGTAATTAAATATAGAAATGAAATATGAGAAATAACAAGGTTCTGTTTGGTCCTAATAGGGATACACACTGAATTTTTGTCCGAAAGAGAAAAAAGTCCAAAAATATAAACCGCAACTATGACGCCCCACTTATTTTAATATAGGGATATTTTCTGTTTAATTTTTGTGTTACTTTAAATAAAAATGTGGTTATTTTATATTATTGCCTTTTTTTTTAATTGAGATTCAGTAAAATTATTGCTTTTAATATAAAAGCATAATAATAATAATAATAATAATAATAATAATAATACAGTTCTAAAAACTATTTGAAAATAAGAAATGGATAACTATATATATATTTGTTTTTTTGGTTGTTTGTTTTTTAAGGACCAACATTTTTATTTCGGTGCATATATTTATTCATTCCTAATATTTTCTTTATTCATAATAAATAAAATATTTTTTCAGTCATTTTCCATTTATAAATGAAATGATTGGTAAAATTTGCATATAACAAAACATTTATTGTATTGGAAAAATGTATTAATTGATTAAAGTGGTCTACCACAGATACAGAAGTGGCAGATGTGGAAACCCAGTTTGACACAGAGATTTTGAAAAGAGAGACAGACTTCGATTCACAACCTATTTACCAAGAGCCAGATACTGACTCGGAGGGTCTAAAGAGTACACCTGAGCCCACAAAGGTACAGGAAGGAGAGCCTGGAGTAAATGTTCAGAGACAATGTCCAGAGGTACCAAAACAATTTGTTATCTCTATGAAAAGAAAAATGTGGAATGGGATCAAGCCACGAATATGGTCCTCAAAATTAAGACCACCTTGGACAGACCATGTGTACGACAGCTTTAAAGAACAAAATCCATGTTGTACTCTCTCATTTAAATATCAACATGCCAAGACTCCCTGGAGCAGAAAAAAAAACTTCCATATTTACATATAAAGGCAGTCTGCACATTTTCAACTTGCCCAGCCAAATACACTTTCACAATGCAAAATAATCCTGCTGCACTGGGAAAATGTGATGTGAAAATGTTAGTCCAACAAACTGGAGATATACACCACAAACTTTCAGAGAAAAAGGCTAGGCCAGCAACCAAACTAAAAAGAGGGAAAATAGCAAAGGCCCTAACGCATGGACCCAGTCAGTATTTTTACAGCGCACTACAATCAACACCAAACGAGCAGCTCCTGGCTGTGAACATGACGGAATCTCTCAATAAAAAAGTGTTGAAAGTTATAGGCTCAGAAATTAGGAAAAAGGAGTCCATTCACTCCAATGTCATGATGGAAATATATTTAATGCAGACATTGCTCAAGGAATGTGACACAAAATACTTCACGGTACCAGGCTACGTACAGCTTTTCAGTATGAATCCGTTCATTGTTCATTCGTACACCGAGCTTGGCATCAGCATTCTTGTGCATCATTTGCGAAGTAAATCTCCTGTGTCCCTCTATCTTGATGCCACTGGAGGAGTTGTGTCAAAAATAGCGGAACAGCCGAAGCGTGTGCTGTACTATGCACTCGTTCTTCCAGGGAACGCTAGAGATGCTCCACCTCTTCCCATCTGTGAAATGCTCTCCAACAATCACTCAATACCACCAATCATAAATCATGCAATTTACATTGCATTTGTCAAAATACACACAAATAAATGTTCACCAGGTTGAGACTGATTACAGCTGGGCTTTAATACAAAGTGTAATGCTTGCTTTCAACAAAGAGCACATCAGCTCTTACCTCGACAGAGCATACAAGTTCTGCATTGGGAAAACATCATGGGATGAAATGAAGTCATATACTGTCTTGCACATTTGCTCTGCACACATTTTGAAAGCTGTCAGACAGGCAATCTCTAGGCAAACAGATGACAAAGGACTGAGAGACTTTGCCACGTATGCTTTCGCAAGACTCCAAAATGCCAACAACATGACTGAATCAAGAATTGTGTTCCGTGCATTTTGTGGCCTGCTCACAACCCCACAAAACACAAACCTTGTCAAAGAAAGTCTGTGTGTTTTGGAGAGTGTCATTTCATGATCCAAAGAGGATACACTGGAAGAAACTTCCCAATCTGAAGACTGGGAAATGTGTGAAAGTGAAGAGAGAAGACATGCAATAACCATCATTGGCAGATCACCATTCACTGCTTTCTTCCAGCAGATCATGAAAGAGGTGAAGGAAGAAGAGGAAGGTGATGAGACATGTTTGGCCAAAGAGGACAACCCATACTTTTGTCCGGGCATCCTCACTGTCCTCTTTGATACCTACCTTGCCATTTTTCCTCTTTGGAGTGGCTTGCTTTTGGGAGACCTGACTACCGGTAGGTATGAATCTTGTGAACAGGATTTGGTGACAACATTGACACTACCAAAAACAAGAGATACCAATTGTCTCATAGAAAGGTGGTTTGGAATTGTCAAACATTCCATAATGCATAAAGAACAAAATGTCAAACCAGGAATCTTCATACTAAAAACGCATCAGTCTCTGCAAACAAGATATACAGAGCACAGCATTCTGCATAACCTTCCTCAAAAGCTGTTGCTCCAGCCTGAGCCACCTCTGAACCTTGATCAGTGTAAAGAAACTTGGATGAAGAAGAAGGAAGAACGTTTCCCAAACACCAAATCCAAATTCTTTTCTGTTCCTCAGAGAATGCCTGTTCCACAAAAAAAGAAAAGAAGGATCCACAAAGATAAGCCAAAAAGCCACAAACAGTCAAGTCCTGAGCCAATGCAGCTTCCTGCAGAGGCACTCCCTGTAGAGGAAGAGGTAATTAAGTTAGTACAACAAATGAAACTATTTATTGCATATATTCAGCTAACTTATTATTGACTATATGAAGTGTGTAACATTCACAGATTGACATGTTATGGACAAAACCGCACAATGAACTGGTTGTAGCCATTGTGAAGTCTGACGATCAGAATCTGGAGTTCCTGTTACATCACGAGGAGTTCCTAACACTGAAGCCGCATGACTGGTTATTTGGAGAGGTACACATATCATAACAAAAATATCTAGTAAATACAAAATTGTACTATATATACATTTATAAACTATAAAAAATGTTGCACCTAAGAAAAAGTAAATGCCAGATACTAAATGTTTTTTTTCTCAATGTACGTACTAATTTAAATAAATTGAATAATTGCAATGATTTATCTTTTTTTTCCCCAGACGATCGAGTGCTATTTAAGAGCTGTACTTAATGCAAAGGGTGCAAATATCTACCAGCTAAGCCATTACACCACAGGTGTCATTTTAAATGGCCCAGAAGACCAGGTCAAACGACAAGGTTTGAAAAAAGTGAGTGCAACTACTTATGATTCTGCATTTTTATATGTACATGTATTTTACAGTACACAAATACGTTTATTTACATTTCTGATATATAGGTCAACTTTGAGCAATATGATGGGGTCATCTCTGTTGTAACACATGCACTGGAGGTTTGTGGTAAGTAAAAATATATTATAAGTACAAAATACAATTATTGTGTTGTATGACTTTTTACAGATAAACATTGATACACCCATACATAAATGTTTGACCTTTTCACAGACATTTAATTGAATGACTAATTATTATTCTTTTTTTATATATTTAGTGTCTACATGCTACAACTAACACCATTTTCATACTTGACCCTCAACGTGGTAGTAATGAAATGAAACTTGCCACACAAGCATGCAAAAAATTTGGGTATGTTATGTTGTTTAAAAAATCTGTAACCTTTTTCGATCTACAACACTAATATTGGAATATTAGCATATGGATGTTGCTGAAGACCACCACAACCCACACACTGTATTTTTGCTACAACAGGGAATATTTCAGGAAGAGAGGAAACCAGCATGGAAGAAAAGACTGGGTGGACACTATGTGGAAGCCTGGGACAATACACCATTCGTTCCAGGAGGATGCTTTCAGCTGTGGTGTCTTTGTGATGCAGGTAAATGGAGGGAAAACTACTTTACATAAACAGTGTTCTCACATTTTCCCATATGAGACTAGTAATGTTCTCCGCTCTCCTTCTAGATGGCCAAGCAGGTGGTGGAACACTTTCCAAAAATTCCTGAGAGCATCAACATAATACCCAGCAAAGAGGAGATGTGCCACATCAGGAAAACTGTTGCCAAAACAATTTTGCAGGCATCAGGTATTGGCAAACTATTTTGAAAGAACAGTTTATTTCCAGAGACAGAGTGATGGAGTATAATTATCTACATTATCATAATTGCAGTGTCGAGAGATGAGTATTGCTCTGTATGTGGACAAAAAGACACAAAGAAAAAAAGGCCAAAAGGACCAAACAGAGGAGCTCTGCACCTCGGTATTCTTTATGTCATTATTGCCTATTTGTTGAAAGTGAAAAGAAATTGAAGAGAAAATTAGATTTCACAAATACATTTCATAATTACAACAGTTTCTGGATAAATCTAACAATGTCCTATTTTTCTTCAGGTTCAATGTGAATTATGCCAGAGGTGGTTTCATGTCCAGTGCCTCGAAATTAATCTGCCACCAAAAGAGGAACCATGGATTTGTGGTTTGTGTTTGTAAGCTATTCAGTTAGAGGAGCTCATGCTAAAAGTGTGTTTAAATTGTAAAAAATATGTATGTATTTGATGAAGCAGAAAAAATACATACGTATATATATTTTCTTGCTTATGTTTTATCAATTTTGCTTATGCTTTATCATTTAATCATTTGTATATTAAATATCATTTAACCAAATCTAATCACTCATATTGTAAGAAACATTACTATTAGGTTGATGTGTTTACCATTATTATCTTTTGAAATGTATGCTTGCTGCTTTTCTTTTATTAATTTGTATGCCTCAAATGTAGCTGACTGATTTAGAAGTCTGTAAGTGTCCATAGACAGACCACAAATGCTTGAATATCTCAGAATAAAGTGACAAATGAATGTTCTCTTAGCTAAACATCTTGCAGAAGGGACATGTTGTGCAGTTCTGTATTGTGTATTGTATTAAGATGAACATAAAATAAACAACTTTCTGACGGACACTTTTAGGGTACCAGACAATGTGTGTATGCCTCACCCCACTTGTCCTGGCAAATTATCTCTGCCCCATAATTCCCTTTATAAAACAGACAATATAATTTTCCTTCAATGACTTAATATCAACAAAATATCTCAACATTGCTGATTCCAGATTCATTTCTGGAAGCCGGGCTAAATTAGCAAGCACTGTTACTGCATTCAGATATCAGATACAGACATTAAAGAATACATGAAAAGAACATTTCAGTAATTACACTGGTAACTTCTATAACAAAGTAAAATCTCACAAGCCTAGAGAAGTCATTCAACTCATGTGATATTTAGAAAGAAAAATATTGATGAATACCTTGATAAGTCACTTATTACATTTACATTGAAGCAGCAGTTTATTCCAAAATTCACCTCTGTTTTTCTGTTTTTATCTGTGATAAAGACTGTGTAACAGTGTTCTCCAGGTGTTGAATAAAAAGAATGGCTAAACTCTATTTTATGTTTTCCTGTTGTATGACATCTGTGTTTAACATGGAACTCTAACAATAACACAATTCATGTACATTGATTGATGTTTACAGTCCTGCAGAAATATTACTGTCCGTGGTACTGAATCCATCAGATTATTCACAAGTACTCAGAAAACATGACAGCAAACATGATGTTTATTTTGGGTGTGGATTTTGGAATAAACTGCTGCTTCAATGTAAATGTAATAAGTGACTTATCAAGGTATTCATCAATATTTTTCTTTCTAAATATCACATGAGTTGAATGACTTCTCATTTGTGTACTGTAAAATACATGTACATATAAAAATGCAGAATCATAAGTAGTTGCACTCACTTTTTTTAAACCTTGTCGTTTGACCTGGTCTTCTGGGCCATTTAAAATGACACCTGTGGTGTAATGGCCTAGCTGGTAGATATTTGCACCCTTTGCATTAAGTACAGCTCTTAAATAGCACTCGATCGTCTGGGGAAAAAAAAGATAAATCATTGCAATTATTCAATTTATTTAAATTAGTACGTACATTGAGAAAAAAACATTTAGTATCTGGCATTTACTTTTTCTTAGGTGCAACATTTTTTATAGTTTATAAATGTATATATAGTACAATTTTGTATTTACTAGATATTTTTGTTATGATATGTGTACCTCTCCAAATAACCAGTCATGCGGCTTCAGTGTTAGGAACTCCTCGTGATGTAACAGGAACTCCAGATTCTGATCGTCAGACTTCACAATGGCTACAACCAGTTCATTGTGCGGTTTTGTCCATAACATGTCAATCTGTGAATGTTACACACTTCATATAGTCAATAATAAGTTAGCTGAATATATGCAATAAATAGTTTCATTTGTTGTACTAACTTAATTACCTCTTCCTCTACAGGGAGTGCCTCTGCAGGAAGCTGCATTGGCTCAGGACTTGACTGTTTGTGGCTTTTTGGCTTATCTTTGTGGATCCTTCTTTTCTTTTTTTGTGGAACAGGCATTCTCTGAGGAACAGAAAAGAATTTGGATTTGGTGTTTGGGAAACGTTCTTCCTTCTTCTTCATCCAAGTTTCTTTACACTGATCAAGGTTCAGAGGTGGCTCAGGCTGGAGCAACAGCTTTTGAGGAAGGTTATGCAGAATGCTGTGCTCTGTATATCTTGTTTGCAGAGACTGATGCGTTTTTCGTATGAAGATTCCTGGTTTGACATTTTGTTCTTTATGCATTATGGAATGTTTGACAATTCCAAACCACCTTTCTATGAGACAATTGGTATCTCTTGTTTTTGGTAGTGTCAATGTTGTCACCAAATCCTGTTCACAAGATTCATACCTACCGGTAGTCAGGTCTCCCAACAGCAAGCCACTCCAAAGAGGAAAAATGGCAAGGTAGGTATCAAAGAGGACAGTGAGGATGCCCGGACAAAAGTATGGGTTGTCCTCTTTGGCCAAACATGTCTCATCACCTTCCTCTTCTTCCTTCACCTCTTTCATGATCTGCTGGAAGAAAGCAGTGAATGGTGATCTGCCAATGATGGTTATTGCATGTTTTCTCTCTTCACTTTCACACATTTCCCAGTCTTCAGATTGGGAAGTTTCTTCCAGTGTATCCTCTTTGGATCATGAAATGACACTCTCCAAAACACACAGACTTTCTTTGACAAGGTTTGTGTTTTGTGGGGTTGTGAGCAGGCCACAAAATGCACGGAACACAATTCTTGATTCAGTCATGTTGTTGGCATTTTGGAGTCTTGCGAAAGCATACGTGGCAAAGCCTCTCCGTCCTTTGTCATCTGTTTGCCTAGAGATTGCCTGTCTGACAGCTTTCAAAATGTGTGCAGAGCAAATGTGCAAGACAGTATATGACTTCATTTCATCCCATGATGTTTTCCCAATGCAGAACTTGTATGCTCTGTCGAGGTAAGAGCTGATGTGCTCTTTGTTGAAAGCAAGCATTACACTTTGTATTAAAGCCCAGCTGTAATCAGTCTCGACCTGGTGAACATTTATTTGTGTGTATTTTGACAAATGCAATGTAAATTGCATGATTTATGATTGGTGGTATTGAGTGATTGTTGGAGAGCATTTCACAGATGGGAAGAGGTGGAGCATCTCTAGCGTTCCCTGGAAGAACGAGTGCATAGTACAGCACACGCTTCGGCTGTTCCGCTATTTTTGACACAACTCCTCCAGTGGCATCAAGATAGAGGGACACAGGAGATTTACTTCGCAAATGATGCACAAGAATGCTGATGCCAAGCTCGGTGTACGAATGAACAATGAACGGATTCATACTGAAAAGCTGTACGTAGCCTGGTACCGTGAAGTATTTTGTGTCACATTCCTTGAGCAATGTCTGCATTAAGTATATTTCCATCATGACATTGGAGTGAATGGACTCCTTTTTCCTAATTTCTGAGCCTATAACTTTCAACACTTTTTTTATTGAGAGATTCCGTCATGTTCACAGCCAGGAGCTGCTCGTTTGGTGTTGATTGTAGTGCGCTGTAAAAATACTGACTGGGTCCATGCGTTAGGGCCTTTGCTATTTTCCCTCTTTTTAGTTTGGTTGCTGGCCTAGCCTTTTTCTCTGAAAGTTTGTGGTGTATATCTCCAGTTTGTTGGACTAACATTTTCACATCACATTTTCCCAGTGCAGCAGGATTATTTTGCATTGTGAAAGTGTATTTGGCTGGGCAAGTTGAAAATGTGCAGACTGCCTTTATATGTAAATATGGAAGTTTTTTTTTTCTGCTCCAGGGAGTCTTGGCATGTTGATATTTAAATGAGAGAGTACAACATGGATTTTGTTCTTTAAAGCTGTCATA
Organism: Xyrauchen texanus; assembly: GCF_025860055.1. Classification (NCBI taxonomy): domain Eukaryota; kingdom Metazoa; phylum Chordata; class Actinopteri; order Cypriniformes; family Catostomidae; genus Xyrauchen; species Xyrauchen texanus. The sequence continues at coordinate 19,175,016 of NC_068294.1, forward strand.
CACATGGTCTGTCCAAGGTGGTCTTAACTTTGAGGACCATATTCGTGGCTTGATCCCATTCCACATTTTTCTTTTCATAGAGATAACAAATTTTTTTGGTACCTCTGGACATTGTCACTGAACATTTACCCCAGGCTCTCCTTCCTGTACCTTTGTGGGCTCAGGTGTACTCTTTAGACCCCCCAAATAGGTTGTGAGTCGAAGTCTGTCTCTCTTTTCTCTGTGTCAAACTGGGTTTCCACATCTGCCACTTCTGTATCTGTGGTAGATCACTTTAATCAATTAATACATTTTTCCAATACAATAAATGTTTTGTTATGTGCAAATTTTACCAATCATTTCATTTATAAATGGAAAATGACTGAAAAAATATTTTATTATGAATAAAGAAAATATTAGGAATTAATAAATATATGCACCGAAATAAAAATGTTGGTCCTTAAAAAACAAACAACCAAAAAAACAAATGTATATATAGTTATTCATTTCTTATTTTCAAATAGTTTTTAGAACTGTATTATTATTATTATTATTATACTTTTAAATTAAAAGCAATAATTTTACTGAATCTCAAATAAAAAAAAGGCAATAATATAAAATAACCACATTTTTATTTAAAGTAACACAAAAATTAAACAGAAAATATCCCTATATTAAAATAAGTGGGGCGTCATAGTTGCGGTTTATATTTTTGGACTTTTTTCTCTTTCGGACAAAAATTCAGTGTATCCCTATTAGGACCAAACAGAACCTTGTTATTTCTCATATTTCATTTCTATATTTAATTACAGTTTTTTATTCGCTTGGGTACTATTTTCACAAGGTGAACATTTTCAAAACTCTTAGTACAAATATCCAAACTGATCACACTTGTAACACAGCTAGTCATTCTTTCAAAACCTGATCTCATGCTTTCATTACAGTTATACACTTTTCAGTCCACATAATCATTGTTTCAAACACGTGATTATTGTAATATGTCATGAGGACATTTGGTTTAATCCCCGAAACAGTATGATCTTTCAATTTACCCTTGCCACGGGTAGCGGGTGGAGCGACCCCGCTTTGTTGACTGTATACCGCCTGGGTTTGAATGACCAGCTCCAAATGGAATTGGGATGTCGAGGAGAATCGCTGTCGCTGGAGAACTATATTCAGCTCTCCATCACAGTGGATAACCTGCTTCGCGACCGTGCTTGTCGGAGCCCCTCTGTCGTCCAAGAGCCTGCTACGGGTCTCAACTCGCCTAAACTCGTTTCTCCCGAGTGCTCTTCCAAATCCGAACCCATGCAACTTGGTCACGCTCCACTAACCCAGGCAGAACGAGCTAGATGGTTGACACAGAGCCTCTGCCTATACTGTGGCACCCCGGGTCACCGAATTGACTCATGCCCAGCCGGTCCCCGGCATTCCCTCTCCAAAAGCCAGGTGAGGACGTCTGTTTTTCTCAACATTACCCAGAAACAAGTCTGCCTCCCGGTAATGCCCTAGTGGATTCCGGGGCAGCGGGAAATTTTTTAGACGATGGCTTGGTCCAGAAACTATCCATCCCACTCAGTCCGGTCGTGCCACCTCTCAGAGTTAACTCTCTAGATGGGGCACCTCTCGGATCGGGTCTCATTTCCTTCCGGACCATGCCATTGTCCCTCCAGGTGGGCTTGTTTCACACGGAGCTCATCCAGTTTTTTATAGTGCACTCACCTAGAGACCCTGTGGTTTTAGGTCACCCCTGGTTAGCGCTTCATGACCCCCACATTTCCTGGCACACGGGGGAGCTGTTGCGCTGGACGGACCACTGTTTGTCACCTTGTATTTCCCTTCCGGTGTCCTCCACCTCCGTAGAGAGCCCCGAAGTGAAGTCTCCTGTCTCCATCCCTCGTTCTCTTGGAGAAGACCCAGGTTAGTCTCCCCCACATCGCAGTGTGGACTGCGCCATCGATCTCCTTCCGGGGTCCCCACTCCCTAAGAGCCGAGTGTACCCCTTAACGCTACCCGAAACCAAAGCCATGGAGGACTACATCGACGAGGCGCTCAGTCTAGGCATCATTCGGCCGTCCACCTCACCGGTGGCGTCCGGCTTCTTTTTCGTGGGCAAGAAGGATGGCGGGTTTCGCCCCTGCATCGATTACCGGGCCCTAAATAAGGCTACGGTGAAGTTCGCCTACCCCCTGCCTCTCATCCAACCGTCCCTCGAGCAGGTCAGTAAGGCTAAGATCTTTACTAAGCTCGACCTCAGGAGCGCGTACAACCTTGTACGCATCCGCAAGGGAGACGAGTGCAAGACTGCGTTCATCACCACCAGGGGGCACTACGAGTACTTGGTGATGCCGTATGGCCTCGCCAACTCCCCCTCGGTGTTCCAGTCATTCATGAACAACGTCTTCCGGGACATGCTAGACCTCTTCCTCGTCGTCTACATCGACGACCTTTTAATGTACTCCTCCACACTCTCTGAACACACCGTTCACGTCTTGAGAGTGTTACAGAGACTGCGAGAACACGACCTGTTCGTGAAGGCGGAGAAGTGTGCCTTTCACTGCCCCTCCGTCTCCTTCTTGGGCTACGTCTTATCTGCTGGAACTATGGAGATGGAGACCGACAAGGTTGCCGCAGTCCTGTCCTGGCCCGTGCCCAGCACACTCAAAGAACTCCAACAATTCCTGGGTTTCGCCAACTACTACCGGCGTTTTATTAGAAACTTCGGCAAGATCGCCGCACCCCTCACGTCCCTGACCCGAGGCAACCTGAAGTTCCTCACTTGGAACACACCCGCCCAGCAGGCCTTCCAGGCCCTAAAGGAGGCCTTTACAACCTCCCCAGTTCTCCAACAACCCGACCCCACTCTGCCGTTCGTGGTAGAGGTGGATGCCTCAGAGGTGGGGGTGGGAGCTGTACTCTCCCAACCACACGGGACTCCCGCCAAGCTATACCCTTGTGCTTTCTATTCCCATAAACTGTCCTCCCCCGAACAGAACTACGACGTTGGGAATAGAGAGCTAGGTGGGAACTGATGGAGGCCATCCTGCAGGCTCAAGGCGACGAGCCCGCGCCTCCTCAAACGCCCCCCAACAGGATGTATGTACCCACCATTATTCGCCCCCAGCTCATGCAATGGGTTCACACTTCCCTCTGTTCTGGCCACCCGGGGATTACCCGTACTACCGAGCTCCTTGCTAGGAGATTTTGGTGGCCCTCGCTCAAGGACGACTTCCACGACTATGTCCTCTCGTGTCCGGTCTGTGCCCAGTCCAAAACACCTCGTCACCTTCCCGCAGGACTCCTCCAACCGTTACCTATCCCTGACCGACCATGGTCCCACATCGCCATGGACTTTATTACCGACTTGCCCCCCTCCGACGGCCGGACCGAGATCCTTGTGGTAGACCGTTTCTCCAAAATGTGCCGCTTGATTCCCCTACCCGGGTTACCCAACGCGACACAACTGGCCGACCACATGATCACCCACATCTTCCGAAACTTCGGTATTCCCGAGGAGATCACTTCGGATCGGGGTACCCAGTTCACGTCTCGCTTCTGGCGGGCCTTCAGTGACAGACTGGGTATCCAACTCAACTTCTCCTCGGGATACCACCCCAGACCAATGGCCAGACCGAGCGTCTCAACCAGGAGATTGGCAGGTACCTGCGAGCCTACTGCGCCCAGACCCAAGGCAGCTGGCACACCTATCTCCCCTGGGCCGAATACGCCCAGAACAGCCTGGTCAGCTCTTCTACTGGTCTTACCCCTTTCCAGTGCGTCCTGGGCTACCAACCACCCCTTTTCCCATGGGAAGCGGATCCCAGTGACGTTCCGGAGGTGGATGCCTGGGCCCGAAGATGTGCCCAGGTCTGGAGAGCCACCCATGACCAGATTCAATGCTCCACCCAGACCCAGAAGGCTAAGGCAGACCGCTGACGCCGTCCTGCACCCCTGTTCCATCCGGGCCAAAGGGTTTGGCTCTCAACCCGAGACATCCGCATCCGTCTCCCGTGTAAGAAGCTAAGCCCCAAGTATGTCGGCCCTTTTAAAATTATTAAACGTATTAACCCAGTCACTTACCAATTACTTTTGCCACCCCGCTACAAAATTTGTCCTGTGTTTCATGTTTCCCTTTTGAAGCCCGTGTTCTATAGCCCCATGTTCCCGCCCACGGCAGCCCAAACACCCCCTCCACCACTCGATGTCGGTGGTCAACCCGCCTATACGGTCCGGGCCTTGCTAGACTCCCGACGTCGGGGTGGCGAGTTGCAGTATCTGGTCGACTGGGAGGGCTACGGACCTGAGGAACAGTCGTGGGTACGATCGAGAGATGTCCTGGACCAGGCTCTCAAGCTAGACTACCATCGCCAACATCCCGATCGTCCCGCACCGCTTCCCAGAGGTCGCGCTCCTCGCAACCGAGCGCGGCCGTCCGGAGCCGTCCGTAGCAGAGGGGGGAGTACTGTAACGAACCCCGCTCCTCTAGTTCTCCCCGCTTCATCGAGCTCACAGGCTCGCTCCCCGAGCTCACACGCTCACTCCCAATCACCCCCCTCTGGCTCTCATGCACGCTCCCAATCACCAGAGTATTAGTTTTACCTGTACACGTCCCAATCACCTGGTTATTCGTTTCACCTGCACCGCTCGTTTTCTCCCCTATATATATCACAACCCTTTCGTTTCACTCTGGTTGGTTATTGTTTAGTTTACCCCTTCGCTTTGCCAGCTCTAGTGTTCCCCTAGCTCCCCTGTCTATTCAACTCGCTTGTTTACCCGTTCTGCTATTCTGACTTCCCCGGCTTCGACCTTACGCTTTCCTCGACCACTCTTTTGTAGTTTTGCCCCGTTGCCATATCCTGATTCCCCGGCTTCGACCTTACGCTCCCCTCGACCACTCTCTTCTGGATTTGCCCTATTTGTACTTTTGCTTTGCCTGCAATAAACGCAGTTTGACTATACATTGTGACTGTCTCTTCTTGTGCGGGTTACAGTTGTTTGTATCTCAGGATGCTCAGCATATTTTACTAGAGATTACAGCAGCTCCAGTTCGGATCCAGCCTCACTTGGTAAGACTTCTAATGACATCAACACTATTGAAGACAATGTGTTTAAACAATTTTCAGATATTAAATGATATTTTAAAGTGTTTAAACTACTTTCAGTTTTTATGTCAGGTGGTACAACAAAAATATTATGTTGTACCACCTGACATGGAAAGTGTACCACAAACCTACCAATACTTGAAATTAGCATTTCTTATCAGTATTTGAGAGAGCTCTACAAACTTTTTCACTCTGCCAAAGAGATCAGTTAGGCTCATGTTTACTGTTATTACCTTGTAAATTCATAATAATATTTGAGAATATACAAATTGCTGGACAAAAGTTTCTCAATTACCTCAATAGATTTAAAACTACTGATATTTATAAACTTTTTTTATTATTATTATTAAGACACCATGTTAAATTGTTTTCTTAGTCTGTTCATTTTTTCAGACAGTTGCACCACCACCTGACATTTTGGAGGTTTAATGCTGCCTTCAGCAATAATCATAAATAGGCCTAGTTTCCTAGTTTCAAAAAAAAAATGATCGTAATCACGACTTCAGAAGAAGAAAAACAAAATAATATGTATTATTAAATGTAAAAAGTAATGATTTCAAACTAAAGTTTTCTAGATTATAGTGATACATGTCATGAAGTTATAAACATTTTTTAAAGGGAAATAATGCACTTGCCACAACATAACTTTGTGACAATGTTTAGAAAAATATATGAGCGATTTTTAAACAAAACTGTCTGCTTATACAGATTCTATCTTTCAGTGCTAATTGCTTTGTGTATTTAAATGTTAAATTGGAACACACTGAACTGTTCTTATTCTTGCTTTGTTATTAGGGCCACCAAAATGAAGACGTCAAGCTTTTGGGGAGAACCTTGTTCATTTAAATGTATAACCTGTTTGCATACTGTTTTTGCTGTTTGTGCTTTGTTCTACAGTAAATGAACAACTTTTTGAGTCTGTATCATTCATATGTCGTTGGAAAAAGTCCCTAAAATAGTTTTGGGCCAATGAGGACAACTTAAATTAGACCATTTAATGTCCTCCCATATTATTAAAAATGTTGCAGTTATGTAACAGTCACGTATTTGTGTTAGCTGGGTGAGACCCTCTGAAAGCATCAAAAGCAAAATATAAATATTTCTAAATAAAATGTTATTGTCACTAAATTTTTTTTAACCTCACCATGTCCAGTATTCAGAATTCAAAACATTTATTCACAAATGTTCTATTTTTTGCCAAGCGGAGCCAACCAGTCCTGTGCACGTATGCAAATTAACCATGTGCGCCAAACAGAAGAAACTGAGAAGTCATACTAAAAATGTCTAGCAAGCAAGCGATAGCTAAACCAGAATGTATCACTCACACACTTTGGGTTCACATCGAAGTCAAGCCAAGGCATAATACTCTATTCTAACTTAAGGTAAGATGTTTTTTTTTTTTTCTCAATCTTTGCA